>NC_134880.1:8024736-8029736 GCF_041734735.1 Babylonia areolata | reverse complement strand
CTTGCTGATAACAGTTCTGAAAAGCTATAGGGGTTTTTGTGTTGATTAGGACTACCCTTTTTAAAGAAAAAGGTTTTCTTCATATACACTTCATTCTTTTATATTTCAGGAGCTGCGCTCGTGTGTGCGTGCGTGCGTGCGTGTGCGTGCGTGTGTGTGTGTGTGTGTGCATGTGTGTGTGTGTGTGTGTGTGTGTGTGTAGGTGAGTGAGTGAGTGAGTGTGTGTGTGTGTGTGTGTGTGTCTGTGTGTCTGTGTGTCTGTATGCGTGTGTGTGTGTCTGAGTGTGTGTGTGTGTGTGTGTGTGTGTGTGTGTGCCGCGCGCGCGCGCGCCCGAGTGTGTGTGTGTGTGTGTGTGTGGCGAGCCAAGCCAAGTCCAACTGGTCAACAGTTCATGGTCACTCAGTTTAATTAATAACCCACAGTCTGTCGGGGCTGGCGTAGGGATAGGGGTGGGGGTGGGGATGGTGAGAGTGTTAAGGCAGAGTGGGTAGGGGTGAAACTAGAAGTCAGTGTGGGAGGGGGTGAGGGGTGGAGGTGGAGAAGGGGGAGATAACTGTGTGGGGGAGGGAGGAGGGATGGGTGGGTGAGGGGGGAGATGGAAGTGTATCATCATCATCGTCGAAAGCTTTGTCGGTTTAGAAGGTGAGATGTATTTTCATCGGTCTTTCCTTCGGGTCAACTAGTTCAGTGAAATGATCAGATAGATCTTTGTGTATCTGTTCTGAAACGCTGTTTGTCTGCTTACCAGGTTTGTCTGTCTGTCTTTCTGTCTGTCTCTGTCTCGTTTACGTCTGTGTGTGTGTGTGTGTGTGTGTGTGTGTGTGTGTGTGTGTGTGTGTGTGTGTGTGTGTGTGTGTGTGTGTGCGCGCGGTGTTTTACATTCATATTTGTTTCTGACATCCAGTGTGTACGTATTGCCAGGGTATCTACACACACACACACACACACACACACACACACACACACACACACACACACACACACACACACACACACACATACACACACACGCACCCACGCTTGCATGCATACATACAAGCACACAAGCAAGCACATGCATGCACAGACACATAATAAATACAATGCAATACAATACACATGTACTCACATACAACCACCACCACCATCACCCCCCACCACTTCACACACACACACACACACACACACACACACACACACACACACACACACACAGATACTCGCTTCCCCCCACGCCCCCTCCCCCTACCTCCCCTGCCCCCTCCCACACACACACAAACACACATGCACATCACCAAAACCATCATCAGAAACTAATTTCGCTTTATTCATTTGATTTTTTTCTTCATTGTATAATGAGTATAGCTAGAAGCTTGTGGAACATCACAGTCTCAGCTAAGGTAGCCTCTAGAATACAGAATATTTTATACGTATACATTTACGTTTACACCAAGAGTCCAGCATCAGAAACCATCATGACATAGCACACAGTGACAGACAGAGCATGGCACTACACACACACACACACACACACACACACACACACACACACACACACACACACACACACACACACACACACACACACACACCCTAGCAGACAACTCGAACCCACGGTGCCACCTGCCATTCCAGCCACATGTCTCGCCCTTTCATAACCCCACCCCTTTCAATTTCCACCCACCGGATCTGAAAATCCGCCTATTGGAAGGAATTCCCCCCTCCCTCCCTCCCTCACCCGCAATTCCCGGGATCACCCTTACAAGGTTTTCGCTTATCAATCAGGGATCTCCACCACCGAGGGATCCCTCTCCCATCCCCCCACTCGGGGATCCCCCGCTGAGGGATCTCCATGACTCGGGAATCTCTACCACTCAGGGATCTCCACCATTCAGGGATCTCCACAAATGAGGGATCTCCGCTACTTGGGGATCTCCACCACTCGGGGATCTCTACCACTTGGGTATCTCCACAACTCGGGAATCTCCACCACTTGGGGATCGCCACAACTGAGGGATCTCCACAATTGAGGGATCTCCATCACTTGGGGATCTCCACAACTCAGGGATCTCCACAACTCGGGGATCTCCACCACTTGGGGATCGCCACAACTCAGGGATCTCCACAACTCAGGGATCTCCACTATTCGGAGGTCTCTACAACTCAGGGATCTCCACCACTCGGGGATCTCCACACCTGAGGGATCTCCACCACTCAAGGATCTCCACTATTCTGGGGTCTCGGGAATCTCCACCACTGAGGGATCTCCACCACTGACGGATCTCCCCCACTCAGGGATCTCCCCTACTCGGGGATCTCCACCACACAGCGTTCTTCCGCTCTGTGGGATCTTTGTCTGACGGGGTCTTCCTGGCCCATCCCAGTGAACAATTCTCTCTCTCTCTCTCTCTCTCTCTCTCTCTCTCTCTCTCTCTATCTATCTATCTATCTATCTTTTCTCTTTCTCGTGCCTTACAGGATTCTTGGCCCTTTTGGACTTTTGTCCCCTTAGATCTGTCATATATTTTTGGAGGGGTTGTCCCGTGAAATCCTTGCCTAGCTGGGACTTCTTTTTTTCTTTTTTCTTTTTTCACAGCTGGATCTGAAACACAAAGGCGCTTTGTCCAATGAAATTCTTGCTTGGTTGGAATCTGAGTCACAGAGGATGTTACCATTTTTGCCCATGATTTTGTTTCTCGCCCTCTCTGATGGTCATATCCGATTCAAGGACAACGCGATACTTGATATCTAGCTCATGCATGTGAGCTTTGTTTGCCGGAGTGTGGCTAGTGTCCTGATATCTAGATGATGTATGTGGCTTTGTTTGCCGGAGTGTGGCTAGTGTCCTGATATCTAAGCGATGTGACTTTGTTTACCGGATGTGGTGATATCTAGGTGATGTATGTGGCTCTGTTTGCCGGAGTGTGGCTAGTGTCCTGATATCTAGATGATGTATGTGGCTTTGTTTACCGGAGTGCAGCGATTGTCCCGATATCTAGGTGATGTATGTGGCTTTGTTTGCCAGAGTGTAGCTAGTGTCCTGATATCTAGATGATGTATGTGGCTTTGTTTACCGGAGTGCAGCGATTGTCCCGATATCTAGGTGATGTATGTGACTTTGTTTGCCGGAGTGGAGCTAGTGTCCTGATATCTAGATGATGTATGTGGCTTTGTTTACCGGAGTGCAGCGATTGTCCCGATATCTAGGTGATGTATGTGACTTTGTTTGCTGGAGTGCGGCTAGTGTCCTGATACCTAGGTGATGTGGCTTTGTTTGCTATAGTGGGGCTAGTGTCCTGATATCTAGGTGATGTATGTGGCTTTGTTTGCCGGAGTGTGGCTAGTGTCCTGATATCTAGTTGATGTATGTGGCTTTGTTTGCCGGAGTGCAGCGATTGTCCCGATATCTAGATGATGTATGTGGCTTTGTTTGCCGGAGTGTGGCTAGTGTCCCGATATCTAGGTGATGTATGTGGCTTTGTTTGCCGGAGTGCAGCGATTGTCCCGACATCTAGGTGATGTATGTGGCTTTATTTGCCAGAGTGTAGCTAGTGTCCTGATATCTAGACGATGTATGTGGCTTTGTTTGCCGGAGTGCAGCGATTGTCCCGATATCGAGGTGATGTATGTGGCTTTGTTTGCCGGAGTGCAGCGATTGTCCCGATATCTAGGTGATGTATGTGGCTTTGTTTGCCAGAGTGTGGCTAGTGTCCTGATATCTAGGTGATGTATGTGGCTTTGTTTGCCGGAGTGTGGCTGGTGTCCTGATATCTAGGTGATGTGGCTTTGTTTGCCAGTTTGTGGCTAGTGTCCCGATATCTAGGCGATGTGGCTTTGTTTGCCGGAGTGCGGCTAGTGTCCTGATATCTAGGCGATGTATGTGGCTTTGTTTGCCGTAGTGTGGCTGGTGTCCTGATATCTAGTTGAGGTGGCTTTGTTTGCCGGAGTGTGGCTGGTGTCCTGATATCTAGGTGATGTGGCTTTGTTTGCCGGAGTGTGGCTGGTGTCCTGATATCTAGGTGATGTGGCTTTGTTTGCCGGAGTGTGGCTGGTGTCCTGATATCTAGGCGATGTGGCTTTGTTTGCCGGAGTGTGTCCAAGGAACGTCTCGATCCCTGCTGACGGGATTTCAGATCAAGGGATTTTCGCTCTGTAAGGAATCTCGTCCGAGGGCATTTCTTTCTTTCCTTCTTTTAATAGATCTTGGAGGTAGACGCTTCAGCTGTCGAGAGGAGCCATGACTTTCAATAGACCATGTATATATCCACGCAGGTACCTACAAAGGCGCGCGCTCGAACACACACACACACACACACACACACACACACACACACACACACCATCTCCCTCTCCCCCTCCCTCTCACATACACACACTACCAAACACGTTCGCACGCGCGCACATACATACACATATACATAAACATACTGACAGGCAAGTAGATATATACGCACTAAATGATACTATGGAATGGTGTGACTTCAGTTCAGCTTCAAAGTGATAGACTAACAATAATGAACATTAAGAAAAAGTGATGTTGAATATATATATGTATATATATATATATATATATATATATATATATATATATATATATATATATATATATATACATATATATATATATATATATATATATATATACTTATATAAAAAAAATCTGCTTTATATCTCTAACTATGCAGGTGCAATTTGTCTCCTACGAGAATATAGAAAAGTTAAGATCGAACTAAGTCATCAATATTCTATCTTTACAAAACGTTATGATACTTTTTCTGGGCATTAAAAAAAAACCCCAAAAATATGGCTGTTTTGTAGGTTTGCATTGGTACGTGCGTGTCTACGCGCACGCGCATAATTATATGTGTGTGTGTGTGTGTGTGTGTGTGTGTGTGTGTGTGTGTGCGCGCGTGTGCGTGTGTGTGTTCATGCACATGTGTGGGAAGAACATGAACAGGGTTGGGATGGGAGAAGATGGTGTTTGTGTTTTTCAATACACGTGCGCGAGACTGAACGAAGA
>NC_134880.1:8009736-8017236 GCF_041734735.1 Babylonia areolata | reverse complement strand
CAAATGACCCTGTGTTTGTAAAGCGCTTAGAGCTTGGTCTCTGACCGAGGATAGGCGCTATATAAGTATCCCTATCAATCAGTAACGATAATGTGTGTGTGTGTGTCTTCTGCTTTCCCTTTCGGTTTGTTTTCTGTTCTGTTGTTTGAATGTATAATATATGCTTGTACAACGAAGATGTTTAAAAATAATAAAAAGTTCATTGACAAACAGACACACAGAGACACACATTGACGCACACACACACACACACACACACACAACAACAACAACAACAACAACAACAACAACCACCCACGCACCGTTGATAATCCTGGTGACCCGCCACAGTCGCAGCAGCACCAACAGCCCTGCGTAGTCCTGCGCGGCTTGGTTGACGGGGACGATGGTGAAGATGATGTCCATTGTGAAGGACACCACCACCACGATGGCGTCAAACACCTGCAAGGGTGAAGGCCGCAATGGCTGAGTGGTTAACTCTCTCCATACGAATGGCGAAAGAGACGACGTTAATGCTACGTTTACACGGGATGCAACTAACTTGCAACCAAATTCAAATTTTGGTTGCAAGGCTGGTACATGCGACTGGACGGTCTCCGCAGGATGCAACCGGCGGCGACTTACGTGCAACTAACTAGGCAACACACACGAGAAACCACGCTGCCAGCGTCTGCCAAGCCAGACAGAAAAACCCGTGACACGCGTGCCGCTTGCGTCATCAATTTCCTGTTGGAAACCGGCTGAGACGAGCGGCAAGCTGTGGCAACCGGCGGCGACCGTTTTTTCGCAGTTTAGTTGCAAGGCCCTCAAAAAATTATCGGTCTTGGAGTGGAAATAAAATGAGCCTTGCGACCAAACATGCAACCAAAAATCGGGAAAATCCGTTGGTTTCTGAGACCGGCAGCGACGGGCCACAACCGGGGGCAACCAGTCTCCACCAGTCTCCGCCGGTTTCAAAGAGTTAGTCGCAAATTGGTTGCAAGTTAGTTGCATCCCATGTAAACGTAGTTTAACAGCGTTTCACCCCAGTTACCATCATCAAACTATCGCAAGCGGAAGGCTCTTATACTGAAGAGGTGAATGTTGACAAAGAATACCACAGTTCTGACGACGGAAGCTAAAGGTTGGGTCATTCAGACACCCACTGGACATCAGAAGGGTCTGTGAAGAGGAGAAGAGAGGACTGGCCGTACTGAGTTAGTTAAAGCGATGGAGTTTCAGTCTGAGGGTCCCTGGTTCGAATCTCGGTAACGGCGCCTGGGTGGGATTTTTTTTTTTTCGATCTTCTCAATTCAACATGGGTACAGACCTGTTAGATAATGCAGTGCCTTGAACCACCTTCGTGTATATATACGCATGCAGGAGATTTAAATGCGCACGTTAAATATCCTGTAATCTATGTCAGCGTTCGGTGGGTTATGGGAGCGAGAACAATGCCCAGCATGCACATCCCCGAAAATGGAGTGTGGTTACCTGCATGGCGGTTTAACCAAGCAAAATAGTCCTATTTCTGAAATGTCACATGTCTGTCTGAGTGTGTGTGTGTGTGCGAGTCTGAAATCTGATTGAATGACACAGGAAACGAATGATGAGCGCCCAATGGCAGCTGTCAGTCGGCTCTACCCAGGTAAGCAGCCTGTTGTGCAAATGACCCTGAGTTTGTGAAGCGCTTAGAGCTTGGTCTCCGACCGAGGATAGGCGCTATATAAGTATCCATATCAAAGTGCAAAACAAGGCCTGGGGCTGTTTTTTTCTTACAGAGATATTCAAGACATCACTTTTTGGTCGTGTGCGGGTGCGTGCTTCCTTTGTGTGGGGTTGGAAATTGGAGGGTGGGTTGGCTTGGGGTGGGGTGGGGTGGAGCTGTGTGTGTGTGTATATATATATATATATATGTGTGTGTGTGTGTGTGTGTGTGTGTGTGTGTGTGTGTGTGTGTGTGTGTGTGTGTGGTGTGAATCAATGTTTCTCTTTCTCTGTCTCTGTTAGAATTCTATCTGGCGGGCAATAGGCAACGATATAATTTTCGAATGGATGACAAGATGTATTGTATTGTACTGTATTGTACTGTATTGTATTGTATTGTACATCCAAGCATCAGCAGATGATGTGTGGCATTCATTTTGCTCGCAGGGAACATCATTGTATGAAGTCTCCAGTCCTTTTCGCCACCAGGTAACATAGCTATATCTGTTTCTACTGAAAACCGATTTCTATCAAAGACAGTATACATCATGATTTCACAAGTCATGTTGTGTCTTAGTGTGAATGTTTCAAAATTAATCACTGTTGAAATGGGTGGCGTTAATCAAATGTTTTCTACACATAATACAAGATTTATTACATGTTCTCTACATGCAATACAACATTTGTCACAAGTTTTCTGCAAACAATACAAGATTTGTCACATGATATCTACATACAAAACAAAATTTATCACATGCTCTCTACATAAAACACAGGGTTTATTACAAGTTCTCTACATACAAGATTTGTCACATGTTATATACATAGAACACAAGACTTGTCACATGTTCCCTACAAACAATACAAGATTTGTCACATGTTATCTATACACAACACTAAATTCATCATAATTATGTTTTCTACATACAACACAAGATTTATCACAAGTTCTCTACATACAAGATTTGTCACATTTTCTCTACGTACAACACAAGATCTATCCCAAGTTTTATACATACAAAATGTGTCACATGTTCTCTGCGTACAAAACAAGATCTATCCCAAGTTTTATACATACAAAATGTGTCACATGTTCTCTGCGTACAAAACAAGATCTATCCCAAGTTTTATACATACAAAATGTGTCACATGTTCTCTGCATACAACACAAGATCTATCCCAAGTTTTATACATACAAAATTTGTCACATGTTCTCTACGTACAACACAAGATCTATCCCAAGTTTTATACATACAAAATTTGCCACATGTTCTCTACGTACAACACAAGATTTGTCTCATGTTTTTTGTACACAACACAAGATTTGTCACACGTTCTTTGAGTACAATACAAGATTTATCACAAGTTCTCTGTATACAACACAAGATTTGTCACAAGTTCTCTGCATACAGCACAAGATTTGTCTCATGTCACAAGTTCTCTGTATACAACACAATATTTGTCTCAAGTTCTTTGTACACAACGCAAGATTTGTCACAAGTTCTCTGCATACAGCACAAGATTTGTCTCATGTCACAAGTTCTCTGTATACAACACAATATTTGTCTCAAGTTCTTTGTACACAACGCAAGATTTGCCTCAAGTTCTCTGTATACAACACAAGATTTGTCACAAGTTCTCTGTATACAACACAAGATTTGTCTCAAGTTCTCTGTACACAACACAAGATTTGTCTCAAGTTCTCTGTATACAATACAAGATTTGTCACAAGTTCTTAGTATATAGCACAAGATTTGTCACAAGTTCTCTGTACACAACACAAGATTTGTCACAAGTTCTTTGTATACAACACAAGATTTGTCTCAGGTTCTCTGTACACAACACAAAATTTGTCTCAGGTTCTCTGTATACAACACAAGATTTGTCTCAAGTTCTCTGTACACAACACAAGATTTGTCACAAGTTCTCTGTACACAACACAAGATTTGTCACAAGTTCTCTGTATACAACACAAGATTTGTCTCAAGTTCTCTGTACACAACACAAGATTTGTCACAAGTTCTTTGTACACAACACAAGATTTGTCACAAGTTCTCCGTACACAACACAAGATTTATCACACGTTCTCTGTATACAACACAATATTTGTCACAAGTTCTTTGTATACAACACAAGATTTGTCACAAGGTCTCTGTACACAACACAAGATTTGTCACAAGTTATCTGTACACAACACAAGATTTGTTACCCCCCAAGCTGTGAGCCTGCTGGTCAGCTGAAGTGGTGGATGGCATCGCTGAGGACATGAAGATGGTTTTCTTTCCCCGACCACTGGGCTGCCAGGAACAGCTTTCTTCTCCGTGTGTACACTGGTGTGTAAACGACTGTGATGTTCTTGTAGCCTTTGGCGTAGAGTTGGGTCGGGGGGGTTGTGGTTAATGATAAAAGGGGGATTCTATCTCGTGTTGCTTTTGGCTTGTATTCAAGGGCTTCGATAACATGGGGTGTTGCCTTAGCTTTGTCCATAAGTGTCTATAACTCAACACACGGCAACACAGTTTAGCCAAACACAACTCAGTACAACACACCTCAACACAACACAACACACCTCAACACACCACAACACACCACACCACAACACAGCACAGCATAATACAGCACAACACAACACACCTCAACACAACACAACACACCTCAAGACAACACACCTCAAGACAACACAACACAACACAACACAACACAACACGAAACGTACGACACGACTCACTACAGTACAACTCAATTCAACTCAACCCAGCACAACATAGCACAGCATAATGCAGCACAACACAACACAGCACAGCACAGCACAGCACAGCACAGCACAGCACAGAACAGCACAGCACAGCACAGCACAGCACAGCACAGCACTTTCAATGAACATCATCTTGCTTACCTCGGCCTTATGTTTCAGTAGATGTTTACCCTCTGCTAGAACTTTCAGTATGACCTGTTTTAGAGAACAACATCAACGCTGTCAGGAGAAACACGGCAGTTTTAATGGAAAATAACCTAAGTGGGACGGAACACAGTATAAAAAAAAGGGAGGTGTCACTGCGTTCGGACAAATCCATATACGCTACACCACATCTTGCAAGGCAGACTGCCTGACCAGCAGCATAACCCAACGCGCCCAGTCAGGCCTTGAGTGCATGCATGTATACTTTGTGTACATAACACAGTGGATTTCCCCGACAGAGGACAACACTCTCGTTGCCATGGGTTCTTTTTCAGTGCGCCAAATGCGCACTGCACATGGGGACCTCGGTTTATCATCTCATCCGAGTGACCAGACGCTCAGTTTTTTTGTGTTTTTTTCCAGTCAAACTTGGGAGAAAGGGCGAGATCGGGATTCGAACCCACACCCTCACGGACTCTCTGTATTGGCAGAGGAGCATCTTAACCATTCTGCCACCTTCCTCCTGTAACAGGCCCACTGCGTGAAATTTACACTTGCAGTCTTTTATGCAGTGTGTGTGTGTGTGTGTGTGTGTGTGTGTGTGTGTGTGTGTGTGTGTGTGTGTGTGTGTGTCTATAGAGGCCCTATGTTATCACGTCTCTCTGCCTCTCCCTCTCTCCCTCACTCTCTCTCTCTTTCTCTCTCCCATTCTGTATCTATCTCTTCCCCTCTTTTTCTCCCTCTCCCTCCCTCCCTCCCTCCCTCTCCCCATCTCTCTTACTCTCCCTCATCTCTCTCTCTGTTTCCCTCCTTCTTTCTCTCTCTTACTCTCCCTCTCTCTTTCTATCTCCCTCTTCCTCCCTCCATCTCCCTCCCTATCTCTCTCTCACATACACTCTCTCCCTCCCTCCCCACCTCTCTCTCCCTCTCCCTCTGCCCATCCCCCCTCCTCCCCTCGCCCCGTCTCTCTCTCTTTCTCTCTCACAAGGGAGGATGAATTACATTTTTTGTTTAGTTGTAAAGCTTATGACTATATTCGAGAAAAAATGTGTTGTATTTAAAACAAATTCAGCAAAGAATGAAGATATTTTTGGAGTGCTTAATCTAAATCAGGAAACTTCACTACAGTCACTTGCAAAATATATTGCAGAAGCGAATAACATGCGACGAAAAAAAAATCAACAATAATAAAATAGTATCAGGTGTTGCTCATTGTGAAAAGTGAAATCTGTGTTGTCATTCTCATATGGAAAATATTTATGTTATACATTTATATATGTTTTTGTTTTTATTTCTCACTACATGCCATTACTTTGAATGGATGGTCGAACTGCACTTTGTTGCACAGATTGATTGATTTCGTTTTGGCTTTGGTTTTCATCAATATTATTACTATTGATGCATGTTGTTATTTGTATTATGAACCCCCATGTCATTAGGGCTGTAAAGCTATTGACATTAAAGTGTTCAGTGTTCAGTGTTCTCTCACACGCTCTCTCTCTCTCTCCCTTCCACCCCCTCTCCCTCTGCCCCTCTCCCCCCCTCCTCCTGTACCCAACCCCGCCCCGTCTCTCTCCCCCCCCCCTCTCTCTCTCTCTCTCCCTCTCTCTCCCCCTCCCTGTGTCAGAGCCACTCACCTCCACGAGGAAGATGCTGAGGATGGTCAGACTGGCCATGTGGAGGATCTCCTCCGTCAGATGTTTGTTGGGCGCGTGGTGGTGGTGGTGGTGGGGGTCGTGGTGGGCGTCGTCCAGGTGCTCCCCTCCCCCTCCGTCTCCCCCGTCCCCGTTCGGGGGGTGGTGGTGGGCCCCCTCGCCCCCTCCTCCTCCTCCTCCTCCTCCTCCCACCCCCGTCACATTGTGGCTGTGGTGTTGACGGTGGCGGCGGAGGTGGGGGTGGTGGGGGAGCACTGTGGCGTTGACGGTGGTGAGGTTGTGGTTGTGGTGGTGGTGGTGGTGGTGGTGGTGGTTGTGGTGGGGGTGGGGGTGGGGAGTGGGGACGTAGTGCAGCAGAAGGGTGGGGGTGGTGACGTTGTGGGGGTGGGTGGTGGCGGTGGTGTTGTTGGCGGCGGCGGCAGCAGCCAAATCGTGATGGTCGTCCTCGGGAACTGGGAGGGGGGGGGGGCAGTTCCAAAGGTTAGTAATCAGATCAAATAGCCCAGTGGTTAAGTGCAACACAACACAACACAACACAACACAACACAACGCAATACAATAGAATGCAATGCAATGCAATACAATACAATACAACAAAATACAATACAATACAATACAATACAATACAACACAACACAATACAATATAGTAATCCTTGACGCCAAAAATCATGTGCTGACAAAACAGATGACAGACAGACAGAAAGAAAGACAGACAGACAGACAGACAGGTGGATTTCAGTTTCAGTTTCAGTTTCAGTTTCAAAGAGGTATCAGAGCGCGAGGACAGATCCCACATCTGTACATTCAACAACACCACATCTGCTGTTAAAAATGGAGGAAAAAGAAAAAGAAAAAAAGAAGAAGAAGAAGCAGAAGGAGAAGAAGAAGAAGAAAGCAGATGCCTGAGGACAGACTACTACTCACTGGTGATGATCTCCATGTCGATGAGGAGCTCGAAGACAACGATGAGGCTGTCGAGGACGACGAGGACGATGATGGTATACTGGACCTTGTTGGTGGTCATCCATCTGGCCAGCTTCTCTCTCCACCTGGTAGAAAAAACAACAACAACAACAACAACAAAAATCCCCAACCAGTTTCAGTTTCAGTAGCTCAAGGAGGCGTCACTGCGTTCGGACAAATCCATATACGCTACACAACGTCTGCCAAACAGATACCTGACCAGCAGCGTAACCCAACGCGCTTAGTCAGGCCTTGAGAAAAACAAAAAACAAAAAAACAACAAAAAACAACAAAA
>NC_134880.1:8002236-8004736 GCF_041734735.1 Babylonia areolata | reverse complement strand
GAATCAGCGCCCATGACTTACAAATCGAACAGGGAAGATATAAAAATACACCGAAAGAACAAAGACTGTGTGATACTTGAGACAGTTTAGAAGATGAGATTTACCTTTTAGACAATTGTGTAAAGTACAATAACAGTTTCGAAGATGAGATTCACCTTTTAGACAATTGTGTAAAGTACGATACTTACAGACACAGATTCCTAATCGATATATGTCGTCCAAATGCAAAGCCTAGTGAATTGATCCTTCTAACAGAATTACAGCCAAGACTGGCGAAATTTGTTCACGAATGTTTCTCTTCTTAATATGCTCATGTTTATGTTTCATTATGCCTTATAAACTTTAAGGTTTCATGACAATAAAAAGTATTCTGTTCTATTCTATTCTATTCACACACAACCACTGAGGCAGACACAGCCAGAGACACAGAGACAAACACAGACAGACACAGACAGACACAGAGACAGACAGAGACAAACACAGACACAGACAAACACAGACACAGACAGACACAGACAGAGACACAGACAGACACACAGACAGACACAGACACAGACAGAGACAAACACAGACACAGACAAACACAGACACAGACAGACACAGACAGAGACACAGACACAGAGACAGACACAGACACAAACAGACAGACACAGACAGACACAGACACAGACAGAGACACAGACACAGACAGAGAGACAGACACAGACAGGCACAGACACAGACAAACACAGACAGAGGCACAGACAGAGACACAGACACACAGACAGAGACAGACACACAGACAGACACAGAGACAAACACAGACACAGACAGACACAGACACAGACAGACACAGACAGAGACAGACACAGACACAGACACAGACACAGAGACAGACACAGACAGGCACAGACACAGACACAGACAAACACAGACACAGACACAGACAGACACAGACACAGAGACAGACACAGACACAGACACACAGACAGACACAGAGACAAACACAGACACAGACACAGACAGACACAGACAGACACAGACAGAGGCACAGACACAGACACAAACACAGACACAAACAGACAGACAGACACAGACACAGACAGACACAGACACAGAGACAGACAGAGACAGACACAGACACAGACAGACACAGACATAGACAGAGACACAGACAAACACAGACACAGACAGAGACACAGACACACAGACAGAGACAGACACACAGACAGACACAGAGACAAACACAGACACAGACAGACACAGACACAGACAAACACAGACACAGACAGAGGCACAGACACAGACACAAACACAGACAGAGACAGACAGACAGAGACACAGAGACAGACAGACAGAGACACAGGCAGACACAGACACAGAGACAGAGACAGACACAGAGACAGAGACAGACACAGACAGACACAGACAGACAAAGACACAGAGACACAGAGACAGACAAAGACACAGAGACAGACACAGAGACACAGAGACAGACACAGACAGACAAAGACACAGAGACAGACACAGAGACACAGACACAGACACAGACACAGAGACACAGAGACAGACACAGACACAGAGACAGACACAGACAGACACAGACACAGAGACAGACACAGACAGAGACACAGACACAGACACAGACACAGACAGACACAGACACAGAGACACACACAAACACAGACACAGACAGACACAGACACAGACAGACAGACACAGACACAGACAGACAAACAGAAGAGGAAGCAAGGACGTGCTTAAAATAAATTTTAAAAAAAGAAAAAAAAAACAACCCACATCAATGTTGGTCGAACAGACGACGGACAAAGGGAGAGAAAGCCGAGGAGGTAAGAAGTAAGGGAGACAACACACACACACACACGCAGCAGGCTAGCAATTAAAAAAAAAAAAAAAAAAAAGATGCACTAAAGACGAGGCTTTCATTTCAAAGGGGGAAAAAACAAACAAACAAAAAAACACGTCTTAGCTTCCACGAGCGCGTGTGAACACACACAATTTCGCCTCGGGGTCATTTTGTCAGCCAACTGAAACGTTGTGCGACATAGGAGATTCCATCTGAACTGAACTGAACTCGGTTTACCAATCATTTGGCTAACCACTAAAACATGACACAGTTATAGTGTACTGAGGTGACCCCTCTCTGGATAATCGTTATCTACAGTTTTTGGTGTGAACGGTGTTGTCTCAACTATCGTCAGCGTCATTATCGTTACCAGTAACAGTAGTTGTCGTCGTCGTCGTCGTCGTCGTCGTCGTAGTAGTAGTAGTAGTAGTAGCAGCAGCAGCAGCAGCAGTAACAACAGTAGTTGTGGAAGTAATAGTACATTGTTATAGTAAAGAAAACAATGCTTATATAAAACTGTCATCGCGATTTTGACGAACCCCCCCCCCCCTCACTCCCACCCCCCAAACCCCAACCCCCACTTCCACGCTCCTCCACAAAAAAACTGATGAATGAATAGAAGAAGAAGAGGCTAAGGAAGAAGAAGAAGAAGAG
>NC_134880.1:7979736-7989736 GCF_041734735.1 Babylonia areolata | reverse complement strand
TGTTGCGGGGTGTTGGGTGGTGTTGTGTGGTGGTGCGGGGTGTTGGGTGGTGTTGCGGGGTGTTGGGTGGTGTTGCGGGGTGTTGCGTGATGTTGGGTGGTGTTGCGTGATGTTGGGTGGTGTTGCGGGGTGTTGGGTGGTGTTGCGGTGTGTTGCGTGATGTTGGGTGGTGTTGCGGGGTGTTGCGGGGTGTTGGGTGGTGTTGCGTGGTATTGCGTGGTGTTGCGGGGTGTTGGGTGGTGTTGCGTGGTGTTGGGTGGTGTTGCGGGGTGTTGCGTGGTATTGCGTGGTGTTGCGTGGTATTGCGTGATGTTGCCTGGTGTTGCGTGGTGTTGGGTGGTGTTGCGGGTTGTTGCGTGGTGTTGGGTGGTGTTGCGTGATGTTGGGTGGTGTTGCGGGGTGTTGGGTGGTGTTGCGTGGTGTTGGGTGGTGTTGCGGGGTGTTGCGTGGTATTGCGTGGTGTTGGGTGGTGTTGCGTGGTGTTGGGTGGTGTTACGTGGTATTGCGTGATGTTGCCTGGTGTTGCGTGGTGTTGCGGGTTGTTGCGTGGTGTTGGGTGGTGTTGCGTGATGTTGGGTGGTGTTGCGGGGTGTTGTTGCGTGATGTTGGGTGGTGTTGCGGGGTGTTGCATAGTGTTGGGTGGTGTTGCGTGATGTTGGGTGGTGTTGCGTGATGTTGGGTGGTGTTGCGGGGTGTTGCGTAGTGTTGGGTGGTGTTGCGGGGTGTTGCGTGATGTTGGGTGGTGTTGCGGGGTGTTGCGTAGTGTTGGGTGGTGTTGTGTGGTATTGGGTGGTGTTGCGTGATGTTGGGTGGTGTTGCGGGGTGTTGCGTAGTGTTGGGTGGTGTTGTGTGGTGTTGGGTGGTGTTGCGTGATGTTGGGTGGTGTTGCGTGGTGTTGCGTGGTGTTGGGTGGTGTTGCGGGGTGTTGCGTGGTGTTGGGTGGTGTTGCGTGGTGTTGCGGGTTGTTGGGTGGTGTTGCGTGGTATTGCGTGATGTTGCCTGGTGTTGCGTGATGTTGGGTGGTGTTGCGTGATGTTGGGTGGTGTTGCGTGATGTTGGGTGGTGTTGCGTGGTGTTGCGTGATGTTGGGTGGTGTTGGGTGGTGTTGCGTTGCGTTGTATTGTATTGCACTGCACCGAGCTGTCTGGTATCGTGTCGTGTCGTGTCGTGTCGTGTCGTGTCATATGGCGTCGCATTCCATCCTGTTCCATCCTATTCTACTCCATTCCATTCTACTCTACTCTACCGTATAGTACTTACTTCGATATTGAAAATGGTATAAGCGCACTTGAAGACTGTCTTTTTGACTGTAACTATGCTTGAGTTTAATGATGCACATGTTATTTTGTCTGGCGATTTAAACAGTAGAATTTCCAACCTTTCTCAGGATTTTTTTTAAATGGCATTGATGTCCATTGTAATCAATTTAAAAATAGTCATGCATTCATTAGCAGCAGTAGAAAATCAGCTGACTGTGTTGTTGATAACTATGGCAAATATCTGCTAAGTATGTGTACTGCACTTGGTTTGTGTATAATGAATGGTATATGTAATGGGGACACTGAGGGTAAGTATACATATATATCAGACACAGGTAGCAGGGTTAATGATTATTTTTTGTTATCTATGGATTTGTTTATCAGTGTTTTTTCCTCTTGTAAATTGATAGTATCAGAAAGAATTGAGTCGGATCATCAACCCATTGAATTGTATTTAAGTTTTGCATTCTATTCCATTCTAGCCTAGTCTAGTCTTGTCTGTTTTACTCTTTCTCCCATCAGATTTCTTTGTGTGGTATTGCAGGCTGCTCTTTCCAGGGTGTGTGTGTGTGTGTGTGTGTGTGTGTGTGTGTGTGTGCGTCCGTGCGTGAGTGCGTGCGTGTGTATGTTTGTGTGTGTGTCTGTGTGTGCGCGTGTGTATAAGTGTGTGTGTGTGTGTGTCTGTGTGCGCGCGTGTGTATAAGTGTGTGTGTGTGTGTGTGTGTGTGTGTGTGTGTGTGTGTGTGTGTGTGTGTGTGTGTGTGTGTGTGTACACGTTTCTGACCGGTATCACTTCCTTCCTGCAATTTCCCAAGCCTCTAATAAATTGTCTGGCACCGTTCTCTGACTTGTTCATGACGACGACGACGGAATCGTTCACACTGCCACAGTTCTGATCGTCATCGGCAAGCTGAGCACTAAATCTCCCAAGCGTCACGCAGGGCGTCTGAGAGAATTATCATACAGGGTAGAAATATCATCATGTAAAATTATCACATAGGGTAGAGTTGTCATATAGGGTATAATTATCATCATGTAGAATTATCGTATACGGTAGAGTTGTCATATAGGGTATAATTATCAGCATGTAGAATTATCATATAGGGTAGAGATATCATCATGTAGAATTGTCACATAGGGTAGAATTATCATATAGGGCAGAGTTATCATATAGGGTAGAATTATTATCATGTAGAATTATCGTATAGGGTAGAATTATCACCATGTAGAATTATCACATAGGTTAGAGTTGTTATATAGGGTAGAATTATCATCATGTAGAATCACCGTATAGGGTAGAATTATCATCATGTTGAATTATTATATTGGGTAGAATTACTATCATGTCCCAACCACCACCGGCCTAACAGCGCCGCCAGCCAGTGCCTGCGAACGGCCAGATTCCCGCACGGCCAGATTCCCACGTGGCCAGATTCCCACACGGCCAGATTCCCACGCAGCCAGATTCCCACACGGCCACATTCTCACACGGTCAGATTCCCGCACGGACAGATTCCCGCACGGTCGGATTCCCACACGGCCACATTTTCACACGGCCAGATTCCCGCACGGACAGTCACACACGACCACATTCTCACGGCCAATCCCGCACGGACATTCCCACACGGCCAGATTCCCACACGGCCACATTCGCACACGGCCAGATTCCCACGCAGCCAGATTCCCATACAGCCAGATTCGCAATCAGCGGCCAATCTCCCCATCTCTCTGCGCTCGTTCAGCACAGCTACAGCCGGTTCACGGCGTCTTGTGATTTCTTTTCAACCCTCCCCCCCTCCCTCCCCGCCCCGCAACCCCGCCCTCCACCTCCACCCCCCACCCCTCCCCCGCATCCCCATCACCTGCACTGGGAGCGCGCCACATATCGTGCTGGGCTGGGCTGTCTTTAACTCATCATCGTCATTATCTTCGTCATTATGGTTGTCGTCGTCGTCGTCTCCCGCCATGGACCGTGCCAGGCTGCCTTTAACTTTCCCAACACACAGCACAACACAACACACACACGACACACGACACACATATGAAACGACACTACACACACTATATGTTTCTGATCGATATTTTGTAACCACTATATGTTCATGATCGATATTTTGTACAATCTACATGTCCTGATCGATATTTTGTACAATCTACATGTCCTGATCGATATTTTGTAAACAAGGCATTTGCCGTCCTGGTCGATATTTTGTAACCACTACCTATCCTGATCGATGTTTTGTAACCACTACCTGTCCTGATCGATGTTTTGTACAATCTACATGTACTCATCGATATTTGTAATCTCTACCTGTCCTGATCGATATTTTGCAACCAGTACCTGTCCTGGACGATATTTTGTAACCACTGCCTGTGCTGATCAATAATTTGTAATCACTGCATTCCCTAGTCGCCGTACTGTGACCACTGTCTTCACTGATCGATATTTTGTGACCACTGCTTTCCCTGGTCGATGTTTTGTAACCATTGTCTCTCCTGATCGATATATTGTGACCACTCCCTTCCCTGATCGATATCTTGTAATCACTGCCTTCCCTTGTCGATATTTTTTTTATCACGATCTCTCCTGATCGATACTTTGTGACCACTGCCTTCCCTGATCGATATATTGCGACCACTGCCTTCCCTGGTCGATATATTGTGACCACTGCCTGTCCCTGATCGATATATTGTGACCACTGCATTCCCTGATCGATGTATTGTGACCACTGCCTTCCCTGGTCGATATTTTGTAACCACTGCCTTCCCTGGTCGATATTTTGTGACCACGATCTCTCCTGTTCGATATTTTGTGACCACTGCCTTCCCTGGTCAATATATTGTGACCACTGCCTGTCCCTGATCGATATATTGTGACCACTGCCTGTCCCTGGTCGATATATTGTGACCACTATTTCTCCTGATCGATATTTTGTAACCACTGCCTTCCCTGGTCGATATTTTGTTACCACTGCCTTCCCTGGTCGATATTTGTGACCACAATCTCTCCTGATCGATATTTTGTGACCACTGCATTCCCTTGTCTAAATATTGTAACTGCTATCTCTTCTGATCGATATTTTGTAACCACTGCCTTCCCTGGTCGATATATTGTGACCACTGCCTTCCCTGGTCGATATCTTGTGACCACTATTTCTCCTGATCGATATATTGTGACCACTGCCTCCCCTAGTCGTTATTTTGTGATCACTATCTCTTCTTATCGATATATTGTGACCACTGCCTTCCCTGACCGGTATCTTGTGACCACTGCCTTTACTGGACGACATTTTGTGACGACTATCTCCCCCGATCAATAATTTGTTTCCACTGCCTTTCCTGGTCGATATTTTGTGACCACTGCCTTTCCTGATCGATATATTGTGACCACTGCCTTTCCTGATCGATATATTGTGACCACTGCCTTCCCTGGTCGATATATTGTGACCACTGCCTTTCCTGATCGATATATTGTGACCACTGCCTTTCCTGATCGATATATAGTGACCACTGCCTTCCCTGGTCGATATTTTGTGACCACTGCCTTCCCTGGTCGATATTTTGTGACCACGATACCTCCTGAGCGATATTTTGTGACCACTGCCTTCCCTTGTCGATATGTTGTAACTGACATCTCTTCTGATTGATATTTTGTAACCACTGCCTGCCCTGGTCGATATTTTGTGACCACTGTCTCTCCAAGATCGATATTTTGTGACCACTGCCTTCCCTGATCGATATATTGTGACCACTGCCTTCCCTGGTCGATATCTTGTGACCACTGCCTTCCCTCGTCGATACTTTGTGGCCACTGCCTTTCCTCGTCGATATCTTGTGACCACTGCCTGTGCCTGATGAGATCAGTACAGACAGCCAGCCCGCAATTCTGTGGAGATGTTGTGTCTGCCGCGTGCGTCTCCTCACGTTTGTCTGGCTGTGATCGATACTCGGGTCGCTCTGTCTACACTGAACCACTCGATCGTCGAAACCTGTTGCCATCTCTTTTTTCGGGTGTTGCTCTGGTTGAAACAAGCAGTTGTCATTACGTACGGTATTTTGGCATGCCTGCATTCTGTTCTTACAAATAGTGTAGCTGACGACAGGATTACGCCAGTGTAAAGAAAGAGTATAACAGCCCTTGGGGGTGGGGGTCGGGGGGGGGGGGGGTATGCTGTAATGTTTTCTTTGATGTTCCTTGATCGTTATCATGACAACACGTACATGATTTAATTAATGTCCTTTACTTATCATGATAACGTTTGCATTACTTGGGTTTCCATTATTTTTCATCACGACAACATATATATTGTTGGATTTTCCTAAGTCATTACAACAACCGCAATAAGAACACGTGCATTGTTTTATGCTGTTTCATAGCAGTCCAAGATCATCAGCTTGAGTGACTGTATCACACAGTAGCCAGCCAACAAAGCTGGTACGTTTCCCATGACCTGAATGTATCTGCACGTGGCCAGATCGATGCTGGGATCAATTGTGTGTCTTCGTGGTGAGCTGGGCTCACACTGTCCAGACGTGCTTGTAGCTAGTTGGTGGTTTTTGGGTTATTGGTGTGTTTTTTTGTGTTTTTTTATAGTTTTAAATTTCTTTCCCCTCGGCAATTTTCACGGCCTGAATTTGTCAGCCTGCATCCATCCATCTTATCAGTTTATTTCCTTTTTTTCCCTTTGCTATTTGAGCGCCGCAGGGCGCTTTTGGTTGCAACATCTCGCTCTTTGGAAGAACTTGCAGAAAATGATGGGCAAGAAGAAGAAGAACAACAACAACAACAACGGCAACAACAGCAACGGCAACAACAGCAGCAACAACACGAAAAGGAAGAACAACAACAACAGCAAAGACAACAATAATAACAACAACGACAACAACAACTGCAACAACACAAAGAGGAAGAAGAAGAAGAAGAAGAACAACAACAACAACAACAAAAACAACATCACCTCCGTCATCATCCACAAACAAACAAACAAAGGAAAAAACAAAGACGGAAACAAGCTGGGATTCCACTGGCGGACTGGCGACAGTTCCGGGCTCGTGACGTCAAACCGCCACAGCGACAGTGCACGTGCAGCGACAAGTGGCGACGGACGGGCACAGCAGCGAGGACCTCGGCACACAACCAAGCAGCCTCCAGCAGATTTACCACCACCCAATCCGCCAGTCCGGCAACTGGTTCTTTACCGTCGTTTGCCAGAGTCGCTCGGAAACGGGCGACAGAGAGAGAGAGAAGAGAGAGAGAGAGAGAGAGAGAGAGAGACAAGATGTATCACTCCCTGCACGAATTGGCGACCGGCACGTATGCGCGCACGTGCGCGTGCAGAATCACAAACACACACACACACACACACACACACACACACACACACACACACACACACACACACACACACACACACACACAAGCTGAAGTGAAGAGAAAAGACATGGGGAAACTAACCGACCCACAGACAGACAGACAGACAGCCAGACGACTCTGAAGAGAGGGACGGAACTAGAGGCGAAAAGAGGGAGAAAGAGAGAGAGGGGGGGGAGACAGAGGAAAGGGCAGAGAGAGACAGAGAGATATAACAGGGACAGAGAGAGACAGAGAGAGGGAGGGAGAGAGAGAGGGGAGGGACAGAGAAACAAAGAGAGAGAGAGAGACAGAGGGACAGAGAGAGAGGGACAGAGAGAGGCAAAGAGAGAGACAGAGAAAGAGGGAAAGAGGGGGATAGAAAGGGACAGAGAGACAGAGAGAGACAGAGAGAAAAGAGGGACAGAGAGAGACAGAGAGAAAAGAGGGACAGAGAGAGACAGAGAGAGGGACAGATAGGGACAGAGAGACAGAGAGAAAGAGGAAAGAGGGACAGAGAGACAAAAAGAGAGGGACAGAGACGGACAGAGACGGATAGAGAGACAAAGAGAGAGGGACACAGAGAGACAGAGAGAAAAGAGGGACAGAGAGAGAGAGAGAGATGAGAGAGGGACAGAGAAAAGAGGGACATAGAAGAGAGAGAGAGAAAAAAAGAGGGACAGAGAAGAGAGAGAGACAGAGACAGAGAAAAGAGGGACATAGAAGAGAGAGAGAGAGACAGAGAAAGGAGAGAGAGACAGAGAAAAGAGGGACATAGAAGAGAGAAAGAGAGAGACAGAGAAAAGAGGGACATAGAAGAGAGAGAGACAGAGACAGAGAAAAGAGGGACATAGAAGAGAGAGAGAGAGAGAGAGACAGAGAAATGAGAGAGAGACAGAGAAAAGAGGGACATAGAAGAGAGAAAGAGAGAGACAGAGAAAAGAGGGACATAGAAGAGAGAGAGAGAGAGAGACAGAGAAATGAGAGAGAGACAGAGAAAAGAGGGACATAGAAGAGAGAAAGAGAGAGACAGAGAAAAGAGGGACATAGAAGAGAGGGACATAGAAGAGAGAGAGAGAGAGACAGAGAAAGGAGAGAGAGACAGAGAAAAGAGGGACATAGAAGAGAGAGAGACAGAGACAGAGAAAAGAGGGACATAGAAGAGAGAGAGAGAGACAGAGAAAAGAGACACAGAGAAAAGAGGGACATAGAAGAGAGAGAGAGAGAGAAAGGAGAGAGAGACAGAGAAAAGAGGGACATAGAAGAGAGAGAGACAGAGACAGAGAAAAGAGGGACATAGAAGAGAAAGAGAGAGACAGAGAAAAGAGAGACAGAGAAAAGAGGGACATAGAAGAGAGAGAGACAGAGACAGAGAAAAGAGGGACATAGAAGAGAGAGAGAGAGAGACAGAGAAAAGAGGGACATAGAAGAGAGAGAGACAGAGACAGAGAAAAGAGGGACATAGAAGAGAGAAAGAGAGAGACAGAGAAAAGAGGGACATAGAAGAGAGAGAGAGAGACAGAGAAAAGAGAGACAGAGAAAAGAGGGACATAGAAGAGAGAGAGAGAGAGACAGAGACAGAGAAAAGAGGGACATAGAAGAGAGAGAGAGAGAGAGACAGAGAAAAGAGGGACAGAGAAGAGAGAGACATAGAAGAGAGAGAGACAGAGACAGAGAAAAGAGGGACATAGAAGAGAGAGAGAGAGAGAGAGAGAGAGAGAGAGAAAAGAGGGACATAGAAGAGAGAGACAGAGAGACAGAGAAAAGAGGGACATAGAAGAGAGACAAACAGAGAAAATAGGGACAGAGAAGAGAGAGACAGAGAAAAGAGGGACATAGAAGAGAGAGAGAGAGAGATAAAAGAGAGGCAGACAGAGACAGATAGAGAGACAGAGAGGACAGACACAGACAGAGAGGAGAAGGACAGGAATTGATCGTTCTAACTCAAGGACCAACATTTCAGCCACGGTGTGTTCAAGGTCCAGTCTGTTGTCCTTGCCTCTCTACACGTATTGCAGACAGCGCCACACATGCACCAAGGAAAGAGGAGAGAGAAAAGTTCATCTTCGTGCACAAGGACAGACATGACAGAGCACACACACACACACACACACACACACACACACACACACACACACTCACACATTCACTGCCCCCCCCCCCCACACACACACACCCATACCTCCCACCCCCCCACACAATCACACCACGCCCCACCCACACACACACACTTCACCCCTCCCCCCCCACACACACACCTCACCCCCCCACACACACACACACCTCACACACCCCCCACACACACCCCTCCCCTCCCCCCACACACACACCTCACACACACACACCCACACACACCTCCCCTCCCTACACACACACACACCTCACTCCCACCCCCCACCCCCACCCCCACACACCTCACACACACCCCCCACACACACCTCACACACACACCCACACACACACACCTCACACCCCTCCCCCCCCACACACACACACACCTCACACCCCACACACACACACCTCACACACATCCGCCCCCCCCACACACACACCTCACCCCCCCCCACACACACACACACACACCCCTCACACACACCCTACACCACCCACACACACACACACACCTCACCCCCCCACACACACCTCACACCCACCCCCACCCCCACCCCCACACACCTCACACACACCCCCACACACACACCCACACACACACACCTCACACCCCCCCCCACACACACACACACCTCACCCCCCCCCACACACACACACACCCACACACACACACCTCACACCCCCCCCCCCCCACACACACACACACCTCACACCCCACACACACACACCTCACACACATCCGCTCCCCCACCCACACACACACCTCACCCCCCCCCACACACACACACACCCCTCACACACACCCTACACCCCCCACACACACACCTCAACCCCACACACACACACCTCACACCCACCCCCCACCACCACCCCCACACACCTCACACACCCCCCCACACACACACCTCACACACACACCCACACACACACACCCACACACACACCCTCACACCTCACCCCCCCACACACACACACCTCACACACATCCGCCCCCCCCCACACACACACACACCTCACCCCCCCCCCCCCACACACACACACACCCCTCACACACACCCTACACCACACACACACACACACACCTCACCCCCCCCCCCCCCCACACACCTCCCCTCCCCCCCCCCCCCCCCACACACACACACACACGCTGAAAGATGGATGGAAGAGTGAGAGAAGGGCAGTAATTGATCGTTCTAACTCAAGGACCAACATTTCAGCCACGGTGTGTTCAAGGTCCAGTCTGTTGTCCTTGCCTCTCTACACGTATTGCAGACAGCGC
>NC_134880.1:7967236-7969736 GCF_041734735.1 Babylonia areolata | reverse complement strand
CGAATGATAAGCGCCTACTAAAGGCAGCTGTCTGTATCGGCGCTACCCCAACACATGCAGGTAGACAGCCTGTTGTACGAATGACCCCCTGTGTTTTGTTGAAGCGTTCAAGAGGTTCGATCTGTGACTGGAGATACGCAGTGTGTAAGTTATCAAGTATCTCTCTTGTCTAGCCTCACCACCACCATCCCCATGCCAACCCCCAACGCTCCCCCCCGCCCCTTCCCCTTCCCCTTCCCCTGTCCCCCACACCTCCACCCCCTCCTCCCCAATTCCTTATCAATCTGTTTGTTCCTTACTTCCCCATCTCCCACCATCTTCCTTCCTTCCTCACCCCCCCCCCCCCCACCCCACCCCACTCCCCCCAATCTTCCCCAGTCTTCCCCTTCTGTTGCCCATATCGAACTTTGCAAACATCATCATCATCATCATCGTCGTCGTCGTCGTCGTCATTATCATCATCGTCGTCGTCTTCGTCGTTGTCTTCCTCCTCACTGTCCGTCATCGTTATCAACAACAACAACAACAACGTCGTCTTCGTCATCGCGTTGTTTAATCTTTTCACGCGTGTAAAATTGTAGTGTTCGGTTTGTGTTCAACTGCACTGCACTGTACTGCACTGTACTGTACTGCACTGCACTGCACTGTACTGCACTGTACTGCACTGCACTGTACTGTACTGCACTGTACTGCACTGTACTGCACTGTACTGTACTGTACTGTACTGCACTGTACTGCACTGCACTGCACTGTACTGCACTGTACTGCACTGCACTGCACTGTACTGCACTGTACTGTACTGCACTGCACTGCACTGTACTGCACTGTACTGCACTGCACTGTACTGTACTGCACTGTACTGCACTGTACTGCACTGTACTGCACTGTACTGCACTGCACTGTACTGCACTGCACTGCACTGTACTGCACTGTACTGCACTGTACTGCACTGTACTGCACTGTACTGTACTGTACTGTACTGCACTGTACTGCACTGCACTGCACTGTACTGCACTGTACTGCACTGCACTGTACTGTACTGCACTGTACTGTACTGCACTGCACTGTACTGAACTGTACTGTACTGTACTGCACTGTACTGCACTGTACTGCACTGCACTGTACTGCACTGTACTGTACTGTACTGTACTGCACTGCACTGCACTGTACTGTACTGTACTGTACTGCACTGCACTGCACTGTACTGTACTGCACTGCACTGTACTGTACTGCACTGTACTGCACTGTACTGTACTGTACTGTACTGCACTGCACTGCACTGCACTGTACTGCACTGCACTGCACTGTACTGCACTGTACTGCACTGCACTGTACTGTACTGCACTGTACTGCACTGTACTGTACTGTACTGTACTGCACTACACTGCACTGTACTGTACTGCACTGCACTGTACTGTACTGCACTGTACTGCACTGTACTGTACTGTACTGTACTGCACTACACTGCACTGTACTGCACTGTAATGTACTGCACTGTGCTGTACTGTACTGTGCTGTACTGTGCTGTACTGTACTGTGCTGTACTGTACTGCACTGCACTGTACTGCACTGTACTGCACTGCACTGTACTAAACTGTACTGCACTGCACTGCACTGTACTGTACTAAACTGTACTGCACTGTACTGTGCTGTACTGTACTAAACTGTACTAAACTGTACTGCACTGTACTGTACTATACTGCACTGTACTGCACTGTACTGTACTGCACTGCACTGTACTGTACTGTACTGTGCTGTATTGTGCTGTACTGTACTAAACTGTACTGTACTGTACTGCACTGTACTAAACTGTACTGTACTGTACTGCCCTGTACTAAACTGTACTGTACTGTACTGCACTGCACTGTACTGCACTGTACTGTACTGCACTGTACTAAACTGTACTGTACTGTACTGCCCTGTACTAAACTGTACTGTACTGTACTGCACTGTACTGTACTGCACTGCACTGTACTAAACTGTACTGTACTGTACTGCACTGCACTGTACTAAACTGTACTGTACTGTACTGCACTGCACTGTACTGTACTAAACTGTACTGCACTGTACTGTGCTGTACTGTACTAAACTGTACTAAACTGTACTGCACTGTACTGTACTGCACTGTACTATACTGCACTGCACTGTACTGTACTGCACTGTACTATACTGCACTGCACTGCACTGTACTGCACTGTACTATACTGTACTGCACTGTACTGCACTGTACTATACTGCACTGCACTGTACTGCACTGCACTGCACTGTACTGTACTGCACTGTACTGCACTGTACTGCACTACACTGTACTGCACTGCACTGCACTGTACTGTACTGCACTGCACTGCACTGTACTGTACTGCACTGTACTAAACTGTACTGCACTGTACTGCACTGTACTGCACTGTACTGTACTGTACTGCACTGTACTGTACTGTGCTGTACTGTTCTGTACTGTGCTGTATTGTGCTGTACTGTACTGTACTGTGCTGTATTGTGC
>NC_134880.1:7954736-7959736 GCF_041734735.1 Babylonia areolata | reverse complement strand
CTCCATTACACACCTTGTACAATGTTGACTCCTCCATTACACACCTTGTACAATGTTCACTCCTCCATTACACACCTTGCACAATGTTCACTGTTCCATTACACACCTTGCACAATGTTGACTCCTCCATTACACACCTTGCACAATGTTCACTGCTCCTCCATTACACACCTTGTACAATGTTCACTGCTCCATTACACACCTTGAACAATGTTCACTTTTCCATTACACACCTTGCACAATGTTCACTGCTCCATTACACACCTTGTACAATGTTCACTGTTCTCCATTACACACCTTGCACAATGTTCACTGCTCCATTACACACCTTGTATAATATTCACTGTTCTCCATTACACACCTTGCACAATGTTCACTGTTCCATTACACACCTTGCACAATGTTCACTCCTCCATTACACACCTTGCACAATGTTCACTGTTCTCCATTACACACCTTGTACAATGTTGACTCCTCCATTACACACCTTGTACAATGTTCACTCCTCCATTACACACCTTGCACAATGTTCACTGCTCCATTACACACCTTGCACAATGTTGACTCCTCCATTACACACCTTGCACAATGTTCACTGCTCCTCCATTACACACCTTGTACAATGTTCACTGCTCCATTACACACCTTGAACAATGTTCACTTTTCCATTACACACCTTGCACAATGTTCACTGCTCCATTACACACCTTGTATAATATTCACTGTTCTCCATTACACACCTTGCACAATGTTCACTGTTCCATTACACACCTTGCACAATGTTCACTGTTCTCCATTACACACCTTGCACAATGTTCACTGCTCCATTACACACCTTGCACAATGTTCACTGCTCCATTACACACCTTGCACAATGTTCATTGCTCCATTACATACCTTGCACAATGTTCACTGCTCCATTACACACCTTGCACAATGTTCACTGTTCCATTACACACCTTGCACAATGTTCACTGTTCTCCATTACACACCTTGCACAATGTTCACTGTTCCATTACACACCTTGTACAATGTTCACTGTTCCATTACACACCTTGTACAATGTTCACTGCTCCATTACACACCTTGCACAATGTTCACTGTTCCATTATACACCTTGCACAATGTTCACTGTTCCATTACACACCTTGCACAATGTTCACTGCTCCATTACACACCTTGCACAATGTTCATTGCTCCATTACACACCTTGCACAATATTCACTGCTCCATTACACACCTTGCACAATATTCACTGCTCCATTATACACCTTGCACAATGTTCACTTATCGTCCATTACACACCTTGCACAATATTCACTGCTCCATTACACACCTTGCACAATGTTCACTGTTCCATTACACACCTTGCACAATGTTCACTGTTCCTCCATTACACACCTTGCACAATGTTCACTGCTCCTCCATTACACACCTTGCACAATGTTCACTTCTCCATTACACACCTTGCACAATGTTCACTCCTCCATTACACACCTTGCACAATGTTCACTGTTCCTCCATTACACACCTTGTACAATGTTCACTGTTCTCCATTACATACCTTGCACAATGTTCACTGCTCCATTACACACCTTGCACAATGTTCACTGTTCTCCATTACACACCTTGCACAATGTTCACTGTTCCATTACACACCTTGCACAATGTTCACTGCTCCATTACACACCTTGTACAATGTTGACTCCTCCATTACATACCTTGCACAATGTTCACTGCTCCATTACACAGCTTGTACAGTGTTCACTGTTCCATTATACACCTCGCACAATGTTCACTGTTCCATTACACACCTTGCACAATGTTCACTTCTCCATTACACACCTTGCACAATGTTCACTCCTCCATTACACACCTTGCACAATGTTCACTGCTCCATTACACACCTTGCACAATGTTCACTGTTCCATTACACACCTTGCACAATGTTCACTGTTCTCCATTATATACCTTGCACAATGTTCACTGTTCTCCATTACACACCTTGCACAATGTTCACTACTCCATTACACACCTTGCACAATGTTCACTGTTCCATTACACACCTTGCACAATGTTCACTGTTCTCCATTACACACCTTGCACAATGTTCACTGTTCCATTACACACCTTGCACAATGTTCACTGCTCCATTACACACCTTGTACAATGTTGACTCCTCCATTACATACCTTGCACAATGTTCACTGCTCCATTACACACCTTGCACAATGTTCACTGTTCTCCATTACACACCTTGCACAATGTTCACCGCTCCTCCATTACACACCTTGCACAATGTTCACTGTTCCATAACACACCTTGTACAATGTTCACTGCTCCTCCATTACACACCTTGCACAATGTTCACTGCTCCATTACACACCTTGCACAATGTTCACTGTTCTCCATTACACACCTTGCACAATGTTCACTGTTCTCCATTACACACCTTGCACAATGTTCACTGTTCTCCATTACACACCTTGCACAATGTTCACTGTTCTCCATTACACACCTTGCACAATGTTCACTGTTCCATTACACACCTTGCACAATGTTCACTGTTCTCCATTACACACCTTGTACAATGTTCACTGTTCTCCATTACACACCTTGCACAATGTTCACTGTTCTCCATTACATACCTTGCACAATGTTCACTGTTCTCCATTACACACCTTGCACAATGTTCACTGCTCCTCCATTACACACCTTGCACAATGTTCACTGTTCCATTACACACCTTGTACAATGTTCACTGTTCCATTACACACCTTGCACAATGTTCACTGTTCCTCCATTACATACCTTGCACAATGTTCACTGTTCCTCCATTACACACCTTGCACAATGTTCACTGTTCCTCCATTACATACCTTGCACAATGTTCACCGTTCCATTACACACCTTGCACAATGTTCACTGTTCCTCCATTACACACCTTGCACAATGTTCACTGCTCCATTACACACCTTGCACAATGTTCACTGTTCTCCATTACACACCTTGCACAATGTTCACTGTTCTCCATTACACACCTTGCACAATGTTCACTGTTCCATTACACACCTTGCACAATGTTCACTGCTCCTCCATTACACACCTTGCACAATGTTCACTGCTCCATTACACACCTTGCACAATGTTCACTGTTCTCCATTACACACCTTGCACAATGTTCACTGTTCTCCATTACACACCTTGCACAATGTTCACTGTTCCTCCATTACACACCTTGTACAATGTTCACTGCTCCATTACACACCTTGCCTAATGTTCACTGTTCTCCATTACACACCTTGCACAATGTTCACCGTGTTCCAAAAAATGAAAGATAAATAAATAAATAAATGAATAATAATAATGTTTCTTAAAAATGAATAAAGAAAGAATGAACATGATTATAAAAACGACGTGAGGATGGTGGGTAGGGGGGATGGTAGCGGGGGGGGGGGGGGGGGGGGGGGGGGGGGGGGGGGGGGGGGGGGGGGGGGGGGGAGTGCAGGGACATCAGGAAAATGAATACACAAGTTATTCATTACTAAAATAAAATCAGATCAGTTTTGAGTTAAAATTTCAGTTTCAGTTTTCTGTTTCAGAGCAGTGTGGACTGATCCTCTCATCCAACACTACCCCCTCCCTCCCTCTCCCGTAGTCTGGGTTCAGACCGTTGGGGCACCGCTGCTGACCTGGCCACCACTCCTCTCCACTCTTCACGGTTTTCTGATTTCCTCAGGGCGTCACCGAGCGTCAAGCCTGTCCACCCCCGGATGTTGTCTTCCCATCTCTTCTTCTGCCGTCCTCTCCTTCTGCCTCCTTGTACGGTGCCTTGCAGGAACGTTTTGGCAAGACCAGATGATCGGGAGATGTGTCCATACCATCTAAGTTTGCGTTTTTTCACTATGGACAGAAGGTCTTCGTAGGGTCCAATACTTTGCTGGATTCTGTTCTTCACTTCCGTGTTAGTGATGTGGTCTCTGTAGGAGATGCCAAGTAGTCTACGAAAGCATCTCATCTCGACAGCTTGGATTCTTCTCTCGATGTCTGCAGTCAGGGTCCAAGTCTCGCAGGCGTAGAGCAATATTGATATAACCAGGGAACGCATCAGTCTGATTTTTGAGCTGAGAGCGATGTTTTTGTTGTTCCAGATGGTGTTCAGCTTGTTGAGTGCCGTTGTTGTTTGGGCAATTCTCGAGAGTACTTCTGGTTTAGATCCTTCATCTGACACGATTGCTCCCAGATATTTGAAGCTGTGGACTGTTTTAAGCTTTTCGTCGTTGACTTTGATGTCAATGCTGATGCCGTTGGTGTTGTTAGTCATCAGTTTGGTTTTCTCCGCACTGATTTGCATTCCATACGATGTGGAGGCTTTGTCTAGATGTTTGACCAGGCTTGCCAGTTCTTCTTCTTTTCCAGCCAGTCCATCAATGTCGTCGGCAAAACGTAGGTTTGTGATTGTTCTGCCGCCTATGCTGACTGTTCCTACATGCTCTTCCAGTGCGTCAGTCATTATTCTTTCTAAGAAGATGTTGAAGAGTGTTGGGGAGAGTAGGCAGCCTTGTCTCACTCCGACTGTGGTTCTGAACCAGTCCCCGATGCTATTGTTGAGGTAGACGGCGCTGGTGGCTTTGTCATAGAGGTGCTGTATCAGTCTGATCAGGTTGGCGTTGATGTTGTACAGATTCATGGTAGCCCACAAAGCTGCATGCCAGACCCTGTCAAATGCCTTCTTAAAATCAATGAAGACATGGTAGAGGTCTTGTTGGTGTTGATGGTACCTCTCACATAGCAACCTCAAGTTGAAGATTTGTTCAGTTGTGCTCCTTCCTGGTCTGAAACCTGCCTGTTCTTCAGCAATGATGTTTTCTGCTTGTGGCCAACACTACATCAGCTTTGAAAATAAGATAATAATAATAATAATAATAATAATAATAAAAGAGGAGATGCCTGATCTTCGCAGTAACCCATCGTCTTGGTCAGGTCTTGAGAACCTAACC
>NC_134880.1:7939736-7944736 GCF_041734735.1 Babylonia areolata | reverse complement strand
CCTACAGTTTGACTGAGATTATGTCCCTTACACCTACAGGTTGACCGAGGTTATGTCTCTTACACCTACAGGTTGACCGAGGTTATGTCTCTTACACCTACAGGTTGACTGAGATTGTGTCCCTTACTACAGGTTGGCCGACGTTATCTCCCTTACAACTACAGGTTGACTAAGGTTATCTCCATTACAACTACAGGTTGACTGAGGTTATCTCCCTTACACCTACAGGTTAGCCGAGGTTGTGTCCTTTACACCTACAGGTTGACTAAGGTTATCTCCATTACAACTACAGGTTGACTGAGGTTATCTCCCTTACACCTACAGGTTAGCCGAGGTTGTGTCCTTTACACCTACAGGTTGCCGTTGAGGTTATGTCCCCTACACCTACAGGTTGACTGAGATTGTATCCATTATGACGGGCGCAATAGCCGAATGGTTAAAGTGTTGGACTTTCAATCTGAGGGTCTCGGGTTCGAATCAGGGTGACGGCGCCTGGTGGGTGAAGGGTGGAGATTTTTACGATCTCCCAGGTCAACATATGTGCAGACCTGCCAGTGCCTGAACCCCCTTCTTATGTATATGCAAGCAGAAGATCAAATACGCACGTTAAAGAGCCTGTAATCCATGTCAGCGTTCGGTGGGTTATAGAAACAAGAACCATACCCAGCATGCACACCCCCGAAAGCGGAGTATGGCTGCCTACATGGCAGGTTAAAAACGGTCATACACGTAAAAGCCCACTCGTGTATATACGTGTGAACGTGGGAGTTGCAGCCCTCGAACGGAGAAGTTTCCATTACATCTACAGACCGACTTCGACCATATTCAGCACTGCGTCCATAGCCAAAGAGTTGTTGTTGTCGCTGTTGTCGCTGTTGTTGTTGTTGTCTTTGGCAATGATGACAACCTTAAAGTTTTTATTTACTCTTCTTCTTTCTTTTTTTTTTTATTGCTTTTGGAAGTTATTTACAAGAGAAATATACACAAAGGATACACGCGCGCGCGCATGAACGTACGCACGCACACAGAGAGAGAGAGAGAGAGAGAGAGAGAGAGAGAGAGAGAGCGCCCGCGCACGCGTGCGCTTTTTCTGAGCCACTTAAATTTTAAGCCAATATATCACGATCTCCTCCTCCTCCTCCTCCTTCTTCTTCTTGTTCCTTTATAACTCTGTGAAGATAACTGGAGACCTGCACAGAAGCACTGTTGACCAGATCTACACAGCAAAAATGTACAAAAACAGACTGGATGCATTTTCACACGATATAATTTTATTTACACAGATTCGATGTATTTCTCACATGGAATGAATGACTTAATACAAACAGATTCGATGTATTTCAATTCCTCACGAGAACAGAAGAAAAACTTCAGATCGGACTAATTAACTGTTATCGACATAGTACGATTTTTGCACAAACACAAATTCGATGTAATCTAATTATTCAAGATAGGAAAATTATAGACATGATCAATGTAATGTTAAAACAGTATGATTTAATACAAATTCGATGTATTCTATTTATTTAGGATTAAAAAACGGTAACACAAATTCGATGTATTCTAATTATTCAAGATTTAAAAAACAAAAAACAATATAAAGACATGACTAATATTCTGTTAACACAGTATGATCTAACAAGAGTTCGATGTATTCTAAATATTCCAGGAAAAATAAACAAAGACCTAACCAAAGCACTGATAATACAGTTCAGTTCACTTTAACCCTTTCACCGCCAGTCAATTTAGAGTACAAAATTCCCTTGTGGTATAAACACAGAAAAGACAGTGGCTAAGAATAGCTGGGGATTCCCCCTGCGGTGTATAGAAAATATGGCCTATCCTACTACCGGACATTAAGAGCAGTAGGTTCGTGGATAACAGACCAATGAATGGTCACCTTTCAGTGACATGGGTCCTCTACCACGTCTGTGCATAAATGCGAGCTTGGCGGTGAGAGGGTTAATGGAGGTGTCAGAGCGTGCATTGTTAACTGTTTACTGACAGTATGGTGTTAAACCAGTTCCTTGTATTCTAATCATTCAAAGTAAAGAAGAAAACGAAAGACGTGACCAGCGCAACGTTAATTTAACACAGTGTGCGTTTAATTACCACCAGTTCGATGTATGCTAAATGTTTAGGGTCAACAACAACAAAACAACAACAACAACAGCAAAACATCAACAACACAAGAAAACAAACAAACGGAAGACATGAGCCATGTGCTATTAAAACTGTATACTTTTGCACAACATTCAACCGATGTGTTCTCACAACTGATACTACCATGTGGTTGTTCAACAGTGCCTCATTTCAAATAAGTGATGATATAGAGTGGAATTTTAACACACACACACACACACACGCACGCACGCACAGAAACACACACACACACACACACACACACACACACTAAAAGAAAACAACAAAAATGATATGTCAATTTTTATGATATGTCTGATATGTTTAAGTTATTTTTAAAAAAAGAAAAAAAAAGACATGTCATAGTACGATTAAAATCATGATTAAAAACAATGCAACGTTTTGTTTTGTTTTTGTTTCATTATATGATTCAATATAGCATGCATTTTACGTAAAAAAACACCAACAACAAAAAAACAACAACAAAAAACAGGCCATGCGTTTAAAACGTTCAATTCAATAGTATGCAAACATTAAGACAAGTAAAGGCATAATAAGGATTACTACTGTCGCAACATTACCAAGCAAGCTGCAAAAGACAGCACATATATTTATAACATATGTTCGTGTGCACCACCAGAAACACAAGGATACCAACTGCCCTCTCTCTTTCTCTCTCACTCACACACACACACACACACACACACACACACACACGCACACACACACACACACACACACACACACACACACACACACACACACACACACAACGCACGCGCGCATGCAAAGCTTTGTAAAAGCAAAGAAGAAGATGAAGAAAAAAAATGACTATCCGAGCACGCCTTCTGGTGAACCAAAAACGCTGATGGCCATGTCACACAACTTTGATCAGTCACTGAAATACAAAAAAAAGTTTTTAGTTTCTGTCACAGTTTCAAGGAGGAGTCAAAGCGTGAAGACTGATCCATATACGCTACACCTTTAAAAGAGAGAGAGAGAGAAAGAAGCACTTAGAGATGCCTGATCTTCACATTATCCAAAGCGCCGATCAGGCCTTGAGAGCCTACCCAAGCTTTATGTCATGTTCTTGTATGGCCAGCTGAAGGAAGGCCACCGCTAACTTGGAAGACCCTGCAAGCGCTTCAAGGACACCTTGAAGACAAACCTCAAAGCCTGTGACATAGACATCGCTTCCTGGGAAACTGATGCCCTTGACCGCTCTCGCTGGAGGATGCTGTGCTCTAGTGGTATAAAGACGTTTGAAAACAAGAGAACGCTGGCCATTAAGGAGAAGCGTGAGCGAAGGAAGCAGGGCCCAACTTCTGGAGACGTTTTCCCTTGCAACATCTGTGGGGAAGTGCTGTGCATCCAGAATCGGCCTCTTCTCCCATAATTATGAGGACACACACCAACAGATAAGTCTGCCTGCCTACTCATCCGTCGGCCCGACGGGAGACTACATCATCATCAGCTTTATGTACACAACATTAACATGACATGGAATTAAATGATTAGGAAACATAAGCGAACAAGCGAAAGCATAAAACAATACAGCAAAGAGCAAGACACTTATAAAGCAAACGGTTGGAAACACGCACGCACGCACGCACGCGCACGCGCGCGTGCACACACACACACACACACACACACACACACACACACACACTGACAACAAGACAAGGGTACCTACCACCACCACCACCAGCACATAAAACGGGTCGACATGATTTACCTACATGTATTCAGATGGAAAAAAAATCATATTTCGCAAATATCTGTACAAAAAAAAAAACAAGAAAGAAAGAGCGGAAAAAAAGCAAAAGAGACAGACAGACAGACAGACAGGCAGACAGACAGACAGAAGACAAAATTAGACAGTTTATGTCAGTAGATTCTTCTGGTTGTTGTACCCAAGCTGTATAAATTAACGAAAAACACAAACTACACGAAATCCGTTTTGTTTGTATGTGTGGACGATTTCCTTGTTTTTTTGTTTGTTTGTTTGTTTGTTTTTTTAATGGGCCACGAACCTTTCTTTCAACATGCGTCACATAATTTTTTTTTTCAACATGGGCCACATAATATGTTGTTGTTTTTTAACATGGGCCACATTTTTTTTTTTTTTTTTTTTACATGGGCCACAAAATATGGTTTTGTTGTTGTTGTTTTTTAACATGGGCCATGAAACTGTTTTCAACATGGGCCACATAATGTTGTTGTTTTTTTCCCCAACATGGGCCACATAATATGTCTTTTTTTTTAACATGGACCACATTTTTTTAAACACGGGCCACAACATATGTTATTTCTTTAACATGGGCCACATACTTTTTTTTCAACATGGGCCACATAATGTTTTTTTTCAACATGGGCCACATAATGTTTTTTTCAACATGGGCCACATAATGTTTTTTTTCAACATGGGCCACATAATATGTTTTTTTAACACGGGCCACATAATTTTTTTAAACATGGCCACATAAATTTTTTTACATGGGCCACATATGTTTTTTTAACATGGGCCACATAATTTTTTTAAACATGGCCACATAAATTTTTTTACATGGGCCACATATGTTTTTTTAACATGGGCCACATAATTTTTTTTCCAACATGAGCCACATAATATGTTTTTTTAACATGGGCAACATAATTTTTTTTCCAACATGAGCCACATAATATGTTGTTGTTTTTTCAACATGGGCCACATAATATATTGTTGTTGTTTTTTAACATGGGCCACATAATATGTTGTTTTTTTAACATGGGCCACATTTTTTTTTCTCCAACATGTGCCACATAATATGTTGTTGTTTTTTAACATGGGCCACATATTTTTTTTCTCCAACATGTGC
>NC_134880.1:7927236-7934736 GCF_041734735.1 Babylonia areolata | reverse complement strand
GGGGTAATGAGGAGGGAGAGAAGGGAAGAGGATGGGTAGTGAGGGGGGAGAGTGGGGTGTGAGGGGAGTGAGGGGTAGTGAGGGGGAAGAGAGGGAGGCGAGGGGGTAATGAGGAGGGAGAGAAGGGAAGAGGATGGGTAGTGAGGGGGGAGAGTGGGGTGTGAGGGGGAGTGAGGGGTAGTGAGGGGAAGAGAGGGAGGCGAGGGGGTAATGAGGAGGGAGAGAAGGGAAGAGGATGGGTAGTGAGGGGGGAGAGGGGGGAGGGGTAGAGAGGGTAGAGAGATGGAGAGAGGGGGAGAGAGGAGGGAGAAAGCGGAGATAGCGGGGAGATAGGGGAAGAGAGGGGGGAATGAGAGGGGGGAGAGGGGGGAAGATGGGGGGGAGAGAGAGGAGAGAGAGAGCGGGGAGAGAGGGGGACAGGGGGAGGAGAGAGGGGGGAGAGAGAGGGGAGAGAGAGAGGAGAGAGAGAGCGGGGAGAGAGGGGGAGAGAGGGGGGAGAGATGAGGAGAGAGGGGGGAGAGGGAAAGGGAGAGAGACAGAGACAGAAAAACAGAGAGGCAGAGAGAAACAGAGGGAGAGAGAGTATCACAGATAGAGAGGGGAGAGAAACAGGGTAACAGAGAGGGGGTGGAGAGAGACACACACACACAGGGGGGAAGAAGAGAGAGCATCAGAGTTGGAGAGAGAGAGAGAGAGAACAGAAAGAGGGTGAGAGATGGACACGGGGGGGGGGGGGGGGGCGGGGTAGGGTTGGAGAGAGAGGGGGGAAGGGTGAGGAGGGAAAGACAAATTATGAAAGATAACGGGCTTTTCAGCATCAAGCACCTTCTGTTTTGGAATTCTCTTCCTCTGGGTTTCCGGCACTCACCAACTCTGTCCTCTTTCAAAAGTAAACTGAAAACCCACCTGTTGAAAATGGCCTTTGGATGTGACGGAACATCGTTCTTTGTCTCCTCCCACCCTCTGCACTCCCCCTTGTGCCCCCCCCCCCCCCCCCCCCCCCCCCCCCCTTCCATTGTAGTATTCCTGTGGTGTGTGCGCTTGTGGGTTGGTGTTTAAGCGCGCGCGCTCATGTGTGTGTGTGTGTGTGTGTGTGTGTGTGTGTGTGTGTGTGTGTGTGTGTGTGTGTGTTTGTGTGTGTGTGTTTGTGTGTGTGTGTGTGTGTGTGTGTGTGTGTGTGTGTGTGTGTGTGTGTGTGTGTTGTGCCTTTCTTCCCCCTGCGATTATTCATTATGCAATCTGTAGAGTTGTATTGGTGGATACAGATTTTGTTTTCCACTTCCGTGTTTTCATGTAGTCTTGTGTGGCATGGTACATTCTTACATAATTATATGCTGTTTCATGCGAGGCAGTTAGAGCCCATCTGCGGGGAGTTTGCACGATATATTAAGCACAAATTATCATCATCATCATCATCATCATCATCATCATCATTATTATTATTATCATCATCATCATTATTGTTGTTGTTGCTGCTGCTGCTGTTGATGTTGATGTTATCATTATAACTGAAAGTAGTCGTTGAGCATTCCAGGCACGATATATTAAGTACAAATTATTATCAACATCATCATCATCATTATTGTTATTGTTGTTGTTGTTGCTGTTGTTATCATTATACCTGGAAGCAGTCGATGAGCATTCCAGGCCATGAGCTGTCATACCTGGTAGGAGTCGTGTGCTCTTGGGTGATGTATTACACTGTTATCATGTACTGTTTCATGGGAGGCGCTTAAGGCCCATCTATGGTGGAGTTTGCGCGATATAAGTACAACATATCATTATCATTATTGTTTCCAGTATTATTATTATTATTATTTCCAGTATTATTGTTATTACTATCATCATCATACCTGGTGATAGTCGTTGAGCAAACAGACCATCCTATGAGCTGTCATACCCGGTAATAGTCGTTGAGCAAACAGTCCAGCCTATGAGCTGTCATACCCGGTAATAGTCGTTGAGCAAACAGTCCATCCTATGAGCTGTCATACCCGGTAATAGTCGTTGAGGAAACAGTCCATCCTATGAGCTGTCATACCTGGCAGTAGTCGTTGAGCAAACAGTCCATCCTATGAGCTGTCATACCTGGTGATAGTCGTTGAACAAACAGTCCATCCTACGAGCTGTCATACCTGGTGATAGTCGTTGAGCAAACAGTCCATCCTATGAGCTGTCATACCTCGTGATAGTCGTTGAACAAACAGTCCATCCTATGAGCTGTCATACCTGGTAATAGTCGTTGAGCAAACAGTTTATCCTATGAGCTGTCATACCTGGTAATAGTCGTTGAGCAAACAGTCCATCCTATGAGCTGTCATACCTGGTGATAGTCGTTGAGCAAACAGTCCATCCTATGAGCTGTCATACCTGGTGATAGTCGTTGAGCAAACAGTCCATCCTATGAGCTGTCATACCTGGTAATAGTCGTTGAGCAAACAGTTTATCCTATGAGCTGTCATACCTGGTAATAGTCGTTGAGCAAACAGTCCATCCTATGAGCTGTCATACCTGGTGATAGTCGTTGAGCAAACAGTCCATCCTATGAGCTGTCATACCTGCTGATAGTCGTTGAGCAAACAGTCCATCCTATGAGCTGTCATACCTGCTGATAGTCGTTGAGCAAACAGTCCATCCTATGAGCTGTCATACCTGGCAGTAGTCGTTGAGCAAACAGTCCATCCTATGAGCTGTCATACCCGGTAATAGTCGTTGAGCAAACAGTCCATCCTATGAGGTGTCATACCTGGCAGTAGTCGTTGAGCAAACAGTCCATCCTATGAGCTGTCATACCCGGTAATATTCGTTGAGCAAACAGTCCATCCTATGAGCTGTCATACCTGGTAATAGTCGTTGAGCAAACAGTCCATCCTATGAGCTGTCATACCCGGTAATATTCGTTGAGCAAACAGTCCATCCTATGAGCTGTCATACCCGGTAATAGTAGTTGAGCAAACAGTCCATCCTATGAGCTGTCATACCCGGTAATAGTAGTTGAGCAAACAGTCCATCCTATGAGCTGTCATACCTGGTAATAGTCGTTGAGCAAACAGTCCATCCTATGAGCTGTCATACCCGGTAATAGTCGTTGAGCAAACAGTCCATCCTATGAGCTGTCATACCTGGTAATAGTCGTTGAGCAAACAGTCCATCCTATGAGCTGTCATACCCGGTAATAGTCGTTGAGCAAACAGTCCATCCTATGAGCTGTCATACCTGGGGGTAGTCGTTGAGCAAACAGTTCAGTCTACGAGCTGTCATACCTGTCTTCTGTCTTTCATAAAAATTTTAAAAAATTACACACAATACCGTTCTCTCGGGTCTTGTTGAGAAAAAAGCTCTTTTCCTGCGATTATTCATGTAAATATATGAAATTTGTAGTACTGTACTGGTGGATACAGATTTTGTTTTCCACTTCCGTGTGTTCATGTGCTCTTTGTGTGGTATGATGCACTGTTATATTATGTACTGTTTCATGCGAGGCGCTTAGAGCCCATTATGTGGGGAGTTTGCGCAATATATGTACAATATATGACCATTATTATCATACCTGGCAGTAGTCATTAAGCTAACAGTCCAGCCCATAAGCTGTCATACCTGTCTTCTGTCCTTCATATTTACACACCATCCCGTTCTCCCGGGTCGTCTGGAAGAAAAGCTCTTTCCCTGCGAGTATCCATATAAATATATGTAATTTGTAGTATTGTATTGGTGGTGATACAGATGTTGTTTTCTCACTTCCGTGCGCTCTTGAGTGGTATAATGCACTGTTTCATGTGAGCCCATCTTTGGGGGAGTTTGCGCGATATAAGTACAATATATCATCATCATTATTATCGTTGTTATCATCATACCTGGTAGTAGTCGTTGAGCAGGGTCCAGCCCATCCTCAGCCCACACTCAACCTCCTCCTGCAGGTCCCCGGGACCCAGGATGAAGTGCAGCTTGGTGGGGATGATGAAGACGCCCATGAGGAGGTTGGTGAGCGACACGTTGATGATGAGGACGTTCTTGGGCTGGCTCCGGAGGGACCCCTTGGCCACCATGAGGAGGATGAGGGCCAGGTGCGTGGCCAGGATCCAGATGGCCAGCGTCAGGCGGCCGATGTTGAGGCCGTTCCAGGAGATGAACTGCAGCTGGTTCATGTGGCCATCGTACACCTTGTCCCAGTCCACGGAGGTCATCTGCACAGGACAGCGTGAGGCAACATGGTGATCATGACACCCACAACAGTGTGATATAACATGGTGATCATGACACCCACCACTGTGATATAACATGGTGATCATGACACCCACAACAGTGTGATATAACATGGTGATCACGACACCCACCACAGTGTGATATAACATGGTGATCATGACACCCACCACTGTGATATAACATGGTGATCATGACACCCACCACAGTGTGATATAACATGGTGATCATGACACCCACCACTGTGATATAACATGGTGATCATGACACCCACCACAGTGTGATATAACATGGTGATCATGACACCCACCACTGTGATATAACATGGTGATCATGACACCTACCACAGTGTGATATAACATTGTGATCATGACACCCACCACAGTGTGATATAGCATGGTGATCACGACACCCACCACTGTGATATAACATGGTGATCATGACACCCACCACTGTGATATAACATGGTGATCATGACACCCACCACTGTGATATAACATTGTGATCATGACACCCACCACAGTGTGATATAACATGGTGATCATGACACCCACCACAGTGTGATATAACATGGTGATCATGACACCCACCACTGTGATATAACATGGTGATCATGACACCCACCACAGTGTGATATAACATGGTGATCACGACACCCACCACTGTGATATAACATGGTGATCATGACACCCACCACTGTGATATAACATGGTGATCACGACACCCACCACTGTGTGATATAACATGGTGATCATGACACCCACCACTGTGATATAACATGGTGATCATGACACCCACCACAGTGTGACATAACATGGTGATCATGACACCCACCACTGTGATATAACATGGTGATCACGACACCCACCACTGTGATATAACATGGTGATCATGACACCCACCACTGTGATATAACATGATGATCATGACACCCACCACATTGTGATATAACATGGTGATCATGACACCCACCACAGTGTGATATAACATGGTGATCATGACACCCACCACAGTGTGATATAACATGGTGATCATGACACCCACCACTGTGATATAACATGGTGATCATGACACCCACCACAGTGTGATATAACATGGTGATCATGACACCCACCACTGTGATATAACATGGTGATCATGACACCCACCACAGTGTGATATAACATGATCATGACACCCACCACTGTGATATAACATGGTGATCATGACACGCACCACACTGTGATATAACATGGTGATCATGACACCCACCACTGTGATATAACATGGTGATCATGACACCCGCCACAGTGTGATATAACATGGTGATATTAACATCATATTTCTCTCCTCCTCCTCCTCCTTCTCCTCCTCCTCCTCCTCCTTCTCCTCCTCCTCCTCCTAAACTAAGGGGTGGAGGCACACACGCGAATTAATCATGTTACCTTTTCATCACTTATTCCAATAACGTGAACCTTATTTATTCAGCGTATATAGAGGGGGGAAAAAGAAACCGGCCGCTAAATAACCAGATGATATTGGTGGCGATGCTTTAGTCGTGCAAAAGAATCGGTCATTCGCATCACTGGCTGGTTCTCATTTCCACCCTTTGAGTCCTTTGTTCGCAAGAAGTGCTTCCCACCCCCCCCCCCTCCCCGCTTCCCCCCCCCACACACACACACCCCACCCCCACCCCCACCCCACCCCCCCTTTCTCACTCACGCGCTAAAAGGTTAAACGTTTTTTTTGTTGTTGTTTTTTTAAAATAATATACTGCCAGCGAACTCTCATATCCGCAGAGTCAAAGGTTCGGAACAGGGGAAGGAGAGGCACATTCCTCTCTCTCTCTCTCCGTCTTTTGTGTGTGTGTGTGTGTGTGTGTGTGTGTGTGTGTGTGTGTGTGTGTGTGTGTGTGTGTGTGTGTGTGTGTGTGTGTACGCTTACAGTTGACTTCATGAAGTTTTTGCGCCTTATAAATATTATCATTATTAGTAGCAGTTCTCTTTTATGTGTTTATCAATTATTTATTTATTTATTTACTTATTTCTTTATATTTTATTCATTTATTTATTGTTTGTTGTTGTTTTTTTGTTTTTTGTTGTTGTTTTTTTCTCAAGGCCTAAGCGCGTTGGGTTACGCTGCTGGTCAGGCATCTGCTTGGCAGATGTGGTGTAGCGTATATATGGATTTGTCCGAACGCAGTGACGCCTGCCTTGAGCTACTGATACTGACACTGATACTCTCCGTCTGCCGTTTTAACCTTCCCCCAACCGAAGTTAGACCATGGACACTCCTTCAATCACACACACCTGGGTGGAGTGAGGAAAATCGGAGTAGAGTCCCCTTTCCCAAGGACGCTACACTATGCCGAAACGCGGGGCCTCGAACCCTGATCACTGGTGAACACTGGACAGTCTAACGTGTGACGGATTGTGTGCCATGGTGTCTTCTTCTGATATGATCTGTTTCACCGCATAGGGGAAGTAACTGTTGATGGGATTTTGTATTTGTATTTCTTTTTATCACAACAGATTTCTCTGTGTGAAATTCGGGCTGCTCTCCCCAGGGAGAGCGCGTCGCTACACTACAGCGCCACACATTTTTTTTTTTTTTGTATTTTTTCCTGCGTGCACTTTTATTTGTTTTTCCTATCGAAGTGGATTTTCCTACAGAATTTTGCCAGGAACAACCCCTTTGTTGCCGTGGGTTCTTTTACGTGCGCTAAGTGCATGCTGCACACGGGACCTCGGTTTATCGTCTCATCCTCTGTGTCCCTGTGTCTCTGTCCGCTTGTCTGTCTGTTGCTGTGTGTGTGTGTGTGTGTGTGTGTGTGTGTGTGTGTGTGTGTGTGTGTGTGTGTGTGTGTGTGTGTGTTTCACCCCCTCTATTCCTTTTAATCCCTCTCTCACACACACACACCTATACCTGCATCAGTCCATAATTCTCTCTCTCTCTCTCTCTCTCTCTCTCTCTCTCTCTCACTTCTCCACCCAAACACCTTCATAATTTTTACTTGTGTTGGGAACACATACACACACACACACACAAACACAGAGTGAAACACACGCACGCACGCACGCACGCACGCACGCACACACGCACACACGCGCACACACGCACACACACGCACGCTCGCACGCACACACACACACACATTTTTTTCTCTTTATATATTACACACACACATACACACACAAAAAAAAACCACACACACACACACGGCACGCACACACAAACACACACACACACACACACACGGACACGCACACACAAACACACACACGCACACACAAACACACACACACACACACACACACACAC
>NC_134880.1:7772236-7904736 GCF_041734735.1 Babylonia areolata | reverse complement strand
GTTGACTCAGCTGAGGAGGAGGGGGCCGGGGGGGGGGGGGGGGTCATGTGAATTTTTGTTTCCGACAATCTACGTGCATCAGAGGCATGCTGCATATGAGACTCCTGATTACAGTCTCGTCCGAAAGACATGTATGGAAGGTCCCTAGGGACAGAAGATAATTATGATTATGTTGATAATCGCTTTGCAGTGTGTGTGTGTGTGTGTGTGTGTGTGTGTGTGCGTCTGTGTCTGTGTGTGCGTGTGTGTGTGTTTGTGTGTGTGTCTGCGTCTGTGTGTGTGTGTGTGTGTGTGTTTGTGTGTGTGTGTGTGTGTGTGTGTGTCTGTGTGTGTGTACTTTGTCACTGACACATTCCGTTTGTAACTTGGTCTTGCTTTTTTAGTCTTGATAACAGTGCCCTTTGTTGTAAATGTTTGTAACCATTAATTGCCCGAACTGGTGTCAACTGCAAGTGCTCTGGACCCCAGTGCTAAGGAGGTAGAGCGCACTATGAATACCCATTATCATAATAATAATAATTATTATTATTATTATCATTATTATCATTGTTGTTGCTGTTGTTGCCGTCGTCATCATCATCATCATCATCATCATCATCATCATCATCATTATATTATTATTATCATTATTGTTGTTGTTATCATCATCATCATCATCATCATTATTTTTTTTTTTAGCATTATTATCATTAACAGCATTATCAACATTACTGTTGTTGTTGTCGTACACCCATTACCATCATCATTATTATCATTACCATTATTATTATTATCATTCACATTAGTAGTAGTAGTAGTGCTAGTAGTAGTAGTAGTAGTAGTAGTAGCAGTAAAGGCCTACGACGACGATGACGCAGTGGCGGAGGAGGCAGACCTACATGGATGTATGCGGGGAGGCTGTGTGTGCGTGTGTGTGTGTGGGGGGGGGGGGGTATGGGGGGGGGAGAACGAGCTCCTCAGACGTCACGGTGGTGGTCAGCAGGGAAACGGTGAAGGCTGCCCACATCCCCGGCCAGGGGCGTGTGGTTGGGTCTGATGGTGAACTCACCTGCACACACCGGACCCGGCATCCATATACCTCGTACAATTCCATTCAATTCTTCTTCTTCTTCTTTTTTGTTCGTTCGTGGGCTGCAACTCCCACGTTCACTCGTACGTACACGAGTGGGCTTTTTTTTTTTTTTTTTTTTTACGTATGTGACCGCTTTTACCCCCCGCCATGTAGACGGGTGTGCATGCTGGGTATGTTCTTGTTTCCATAACCTACGGAAATCTGACATGGATAACTGGATCTTTAACCTGCGTATTTGATCTTCTGCGTGCATATACACACGAAGGGGGTTCAGGCATTAACAAGTCTGCACGTATGTTGACCTGGGAGATCGAAAAAATCTCCACCCTTTACACACCAGGCGCCGTTACCGAGATTCGAACCCGGGACCCTCAGATTGAAAGTCGAACGCTTTAACCACTCGGCTGCTGCGCCCGTCTCAGTTCAATTCAATTCAAAATACTGTATTGTGAGCTACAACCAAACCAGAACATTTTCTTTCGGCTACTGACTCAAAATGCCCGCCAGCAAATATCAAAGAGAACAAGAGAGGCAAGGCCTTCAAGACTCACTTGTGATACACTTTAAAAAAAATCCAAGCTTTTTATGTATTGAGCATAATTTCAAAATGTAATGTTTAAGATGAGAAAGATCAGTTTAAAGCAAATTAACTCCCCTAGCATTAATTACAGAGTAATTTCCCTTTTTTACTATCTGCACCAAAACGTTTGCAAAATAAATAAAACTTCCATGCTGAGCAAAAGAAGTTCCTGTTTGAACAGAAAATGATAATAATGACTGCTCTTGTTGTTGGATCAGAATATCAGATCAAACTGCCAAGTTTAGAGAATACAAAAAATATAAATATAACAGTAAATGCAGTTTGCATATAATTAGGCTTCATTTTTTATTTTTTTGTGCCCATCCCAGAGGTGCAATATTGTGTACATTTCAATCATCATAAAAAGGAAAACATTCAGCAAGATATTAAGAGACAAATGCTCATCAACAAATATTACATCGAAAAACGAATGAGCAACTGGCGCATCCTTCCTTGATCACAACGTACATACAAATTACTATGTAAAAAGAAAACATTCAGGTAAGAAACACACACACACACACACACACACACACACACACACACTCACTCACTCACTCACTGACAGTCCTTCAGCTCCATGAAAACGAAGCAAAACCAACACAAAATCTGAGGTGGTTATCACCATACGGATCATAATCATGGTGGTCATGACGATTATCAGTCATGATAGCATCCACGGCATTTATAATCGAAGCCATAATAAAACCCAAACAAATTTCAGTGAGAGTCCTGTCTGTGCACATTTGGGATGGCTCGTTTTTTGTTGTTTTTGTTTTTTGTTTGTTTTTGTTTTTGTTTGTTTTTTGTTGTTTTTTTGTTTTTGTTTTCGCGGGCCGCCACCCCCACGTTCACTCGAATCCACAAGTGGGTTTTTACGAATACGAACACCGCCATTTTGACTCACTTGTGTAAACAAAGTGAGTCTATGTTTTAACCCGGTGTTCGGTTGTCTGTGTGTGTGTGTGTGTGTGTGTGTGTGTGTGTCTGTGGTAAACTTTAACATTGACATTTTCTCTGCAAATTTGGCATAAAAATAGGAAAAATTCAGTTCTTTCCAGTCATCTTGTTTAAAACAATATTGCACCTCTGGGATGGGCACCAAAATTTTTTTAAAAAATGAAGCCTAATTATATACAAACTGCATTTACTGTTATATTTATATTTTGTGTATTCTCTAAACTTGGCACTCTGACCTCTTATTCTGACACAACAACAAGAGGAGTCATTATTATCATTTTTTGTTCAAACAGGAACTTCTTTTGCTAAGCATGGAATTTTTATTTATTTTGCAAACGTTTTGGTGCAGATAGTAAAAAAAAAGGGAAATTACTCTGTTATTAATGCTAGGGGACTTAATTTATCACAAGTGAGTCTTGAAAGCCTTGCCTCTCTTGTTGATAACCTTACTCCGATTTGGGGTTTTTTGTATTCTCGGTATGTTCATGTTTCCATAACCCACCGAACAACGACACGTATTGCGAGACTTTTGATGTGCGTATTTTGACGTTCTGCATACGTATTGGCTAACAAATGGAGGGGTTTCAGACACTAACATATCTGCGCATCTGTTGACCTGAGAGAGCGGAAAAATCTTCTCCCTTACTTAACCAAACAGACGCAGCCAGGATTGGATTCCAGGACCCTAGGATTGAAAAATCCCGTGCTCTGAACAATCTGGAAATTCACCAAATACTTTTACTTCATTTAAAAAAAAAAATACTACTGAATAGCTTTGGTGTTGATCATGTTCTAATTATGGTGTATATATTCTTGTACTCTTTTTGTGATTACTACATGACGAGCGCAATAGCCGAGTGGTTAAGTGCTGGACTTTCAATTTGAGGGGCCCGGGCTCGAATCTCGGTAACGGCGCGTAACCTCTGGTGCGATGGTCACATGAATATCCCCCCTGATGATTACCATGGTGGAAGAGGACGTGTAACGACACAGCACAGCACAGCACAGGGTGTACACAGCAGCACTGACGAGCATTCCGTGCACAGACACGGAACTTACGTTCTGGAGGAGAGCGTCTCGGGGTCCCGTGCACGTCACTGGCTGTCACGTGACATCCTCGCGCGCTGTTGCCAGGTGGCCCGAGCACGTCTGTGGAAGAGGGAGGGGGGAATTCAAAATTCATCTCTCTCTTACAAACCACTGATAAACTGTAAAAGACACACACACACACACACACACACACACACACACATATATATATATATATATATAGAGAGAGAGAGAGAGAGAGAGAGACTGTATACGTGAGTTGTTTTGGTATGTTTCATGCTTACTTTTACATTGTTGGACTGAAGTTGTGTGATTAAATGTGTGTGCACTGTTATTGTATCTTCCACACCCGAAATCGGGCTAGAGGATTAAATATCTTTGAGTCAGTGTGCATTGGTAACAAGTGGTCGTGGGTGTCAGTGTTAACTCTCTCCATACGAACGGTGAAAGAGACGACGTTAACAGCGTTTCACCCCAATTACCACCATCAAAATATTGCAAGCGGAAAGCTCTTATACTGAAGACGTGAATGTTGACAAAGAATACCACAATTCTGACGACGGAAGCTAAAGGTTGGGTCATTCAGACACCCACTGGACATCCGAGGGGTCTGTGTAGAGGAGAAGAGAGGACTGGCCGTACTGAGTGAGTTAAGAATGTTTGTAGGTAAACTATACTTTTTCTGTTAATGTACTTAAAAATAAGGAAAATGTTTAAACAATATATATATATATTTTGTCCTTTAAAACATATATCAACATATATCTATAACACACAATAAATGCATTACTAAAATTAATGTGTTTGTGATTCTTTGCTGTTGAAAGAATATTACCTGCTTAGCAAGGGAAAAAAAGATGAAGAAAAAACTTCCCCCAAATGTTGACTAACTCTAGTTGTCAAGAATAATATTATTCCATCCGCAGCCAAAGTATTGCTTTTCTAGACAGTTACGAACTTCAGTTTAAAGTTTAAAAAGCAAACACGTGGGTAGTTGTGGCTTTTCCAAGGCTTTGGGTGTTTCCTCAAACTGTTCCGTTTGTAAGAAATTCGTTACTTAAGCTGTTCCCTTTACCGTAAGCTATTTACTTAAGTTGTTTCGTTTATCATAATTTGTTTACTTAAGTTGCTACGTTTACCTTATGTAGTTTACTTAAACTGTTCCGTTTATCATAAGTTGTTTGCTTATGTTGCTCCATTTACCTTATGTCGTTTACTTAAACTATTCCGTTTATCATAAGTTGTCTGCTTATGTTGGTCCGTTTACCTATGTCGTTTACTTAAACCGTTCCATTTATCATAAGTTGTTTACTTAAGTTGCTCCATTTACCTTATGTCGTTTACTTAAACTGTTCCGTTTATCATAGGTTTTTAACTCAGGCTATTCCGTTTACCGAAAGTTGTTTACGTAAGCTGTTACGTTCACCGTATGTTTTCAACCTTAGCTGTTCCGAATACTGCATGTGTTTAACTTCAGCTGTTCCGTTTACTGTTTTGTTGTTTTTTTTTTACTTAAAGCTGCTCCGTTTACTAGAAGTTGATTTTTTTTACAGCTGTTCCGCTTACGTTAGTTTACTTTAAAGCTGTTCTGCTTACCTTATTTTACTTTTAAGCTGTTCTGCTTACCTTATTTAGTTAAACTCTTCCGTTTATTGTAGCTTTTTTTTCTTTTTTTTTTATTTATTTATTTTTTTAACTTAAACTGTTCCATTTACCAGTTTTTTGGGCTGTTGTTTTTTTGTGTGTTTTTTTTAATAAATAATTTAAGCTGTTCGTTTTGCCAGTTAGTTTGTTGTTGTTTGTTTGTCTTTTGTTTGATTTTTACAGTTCTGCGATGGCTTACTGTAAATTGCTTAATGAATCTGTCCAGTCTACCGTCAGATATTTTCCTTCACCCATTCAGCTCTAGGGAGTTCACAGGCTCATCTCGCTTCCCCGCCGCACTGATGGGGGGAAAACGCAGGAAATATACTGAAATCAAGCAATTCCACCCCCTCCTCAAATTTGACGTGTGTGGACACAGCTGAAAATATTCTATGGGTTAGTTCCCTTCGTTTGCAGGTTATGTACATGGAAACCGTTTCATTGAAACAAGGTTCGACACCAGAGCATTGCTGGGGTGCATGGCTGAATCAATTAAGCTGTGTAAATTGTTTACTTAAGCTGTTCCGCTTATCGTAAAATTAATTGCCTGCGTATGCTGTTCTCTTTACCCTGAATTCTTTACTTCAGCTGTTCCGTCTACCGCTGGTAAATTGTTTCTCAAGCTGTGAAAATTGTTTACTTAAGTTGTTCCGCTTATCGTAAATTGCTTACTTAGCGCTGTTCCCTTTGCCCCGAATTTTTTTTTTTTTTTTTTACTGCTGCTGTTCCGCTTACCAATGGGAAACTGTTTCTTAAGCTGTGTCAATTGTTTACTTAAGCTGTTCCGTTTACCTAAAACTGTTCCTGTAAGCTGTTCCGTAAGTTGTCACGTACTTAAGCTATTTCTTAAGCTCTTTTGTGCACAGTAAGCTATTTTAAGCTGTTCAATGTATTGTAGTGTAAGCTGTTTCAAGCTGTTCAGTGTACTGTAAGCCGTAAGCTATTCAATGCACTGTAAGCTGTTTAGTGTACTGTAAGCTATTGTAAGCTGTTTAACATAATGTAAGCTGTTGTATGGTGTTAAGTGTACTGAAAGTTGTAAAGCGTATTGTAAGGTATTTAGCGCACTGTAAGGTGTTTAGCGTACCGTAGGAGGCTGTTCAGTGTACTGTAAGCTGTTCAGTTTACTGTAAGCTGTTTAGCGCACTGTAAGCTGTTTACTTTACCTTAAGCTCTTTGATGTACTATGAGCAAACAGTGTATGGTAAAATCAGTGTTGTAAAGCTGTTTCCTTTATAATGGTAAGCCGTTTAGCTTACCGCGTTTAGTGTTCTGTAAGGTGTTCAGTGTACTGTTACCTGTTTAGTGTACTGTAAGCTGTTTTGTGTACGCCAGCTATTTGGTGTACTGTAAGCGAACAATGTACTGTAATCCGTCTAGTGCACGGTTGGCGATTTGGTGTAATGTGAGCCTTTGTTGGGGTGTGAACGCTGCCGCGACGTGTGAGTTCCGCGAAGTCCACTGTTAATTGTATCATGGTTAGTGGGCCGTGCTGGCCTATATTCTGCCAGTGTTGGCGTTGAGGTCACTGGAGCGAACGGACACGTGAAATGCAACTCGCTATTTTGGCCTCGCAGAGTCCACGGGAATGGGATCTGCTCTGGAAACAAGCCAGTCAAGTTCTCGGTTCTTGGACTCGTCCACCACTGACGACAACACGCACAACCTTGTGATGTAATGATGCTGGTGTGTCGAAACGGACTCGGGCCTGCGCATGGCAAAACATTGTGGTGTCTTCTGTTATATCGCATAGTATTGTATTGCGCTACTTCTTGTCACAGCAGATTTCTCTGTGTGAAATTCGAGCTGCTCTCTACCTGTATACAGACGTTCTGTTTATGTCCGCGGCCACCACTGACCCCGCTCACAGCAACAGACGTGCACGTGCCAGCTGCCGACCACAGACAGACACCTGACCAACAAACGCTGCAAGGACGTGGTGACTAGTTCTCATTTCTATTCTTCGCGCCGTGGGGTTTACCGGGGTTAACAACGCAACAGGCGTGCCAGTTCCATGCAGCCATTTAACCCCACCCCCACACCCGACACACACACACTCTCTCTCCAGCTCCCACACTCCCCCTCCATCTCTACCCCTTCCGAAGATGTGCAGTGTCATGCCCTGCTCTCTCGGCGACCTCAGTTTCGCTGTGACGGTCCTCCTCTACTTCCATGTTTGGGAATGAGTTCTTGTTAAGGTCTTCGGTGTCGACACATTCATGCGGGGGGTTGGGGTGGGGGCTAGGCCGCTGTCTTTAGAAGAAGAAGAAGAGGAGGAGAAGGAGGTGGTGGAGGAGGAGGAATAAGAAGAAGAAGATGAGGAGGGGGGAGGTGGTGGTGGAGGAGGAGGAGGAGGAAGAAGAAGAAGAAAGAGGAGGAGGAGAAAAAGAAAGAAAGAAAGAAAGACGAGCAGAGTGAGGAAGGAAGGAAGGAAGGCGAGGCAGGCACCGTCTCTGGGGAAGAGGTTCATCATGAACGCCTGGGGGTTGGGGTCACGGAAGTCTGCCGTCTCGGGAGCCCCGCTGTTGAAGGACGCGGGCGTAACACAGCGCCGCCTGAGGGCCTCGTACAGCCCCTGCACACGTAGCGTCTTGGGTGGTCAGTCATGTCCCACCCACTGTTGACCATCATGATAGTCATGTCCTACCCACCGTGACCATCATGACAGTCATGTCTCACCCGCTGTGACCATCATGATAGTCATGTCCTACCCACCGTGACCATCATGACAGTCATGTCCCACCCACTGTGACCATCACGACAGTCATGTCCCACCCACTGTGACCATCATGACAGTCATGTCCCACCCACTGTGACCATGACAGTCATGTCCCACCCACCGTGACCACCATGACAATCATGTCCCACCCACTGTGACCATCACGACAGTCATGTCCCACCCACTGTGACCACCACAACAGTCATGTCCCACCCACTGTGACCATCATGACAATCATGTCCCACCCACTGTGACCATCATGACAGTCATGTCCCACCCACTGTGACCATCATGACAGTCATGTCCCACCCACTGTGACCATCACAACAGCCATGTCCCACCCACTGTGACCATCATGACAGTCATGTCCCACCCACTGTGACATCAGGAGCCATGTCCCACCCACTGTGACCATCATGACAGTCATGTCTCACCCACTGTGACCATCATGACAGTCATGTCTCACCCACTGTGACCATCGCAACAGTCATGTCCCACCCACTGTGACCATCACAAGTCATGTCCCACCCACTGTGACCACCATAACAATCATGTCCCACCCACTGTGACCATCATGACAGTCATGTCCCACCCACTGTGACCATCACGACAATCATGTCCCACCCACTGTGACCATCACAACAGTCATGTCCCACCCACTGTGACCATCACAAGTCATGTCCCACCCACTGTGACCACCATAACAATCATGTCCCACCCACTGTGACCATCATGACAGTCATGTCCCACCCACTGTGACCATCATGACAATCATGTCCCACCCACCGTGACCATCACAAGTCATGTCCCACCCACTGTGACATCACAACAGTCATGTCCCACCCACTGTGACATTACAACAGTCATGTCCTACCCACTGTGACATTACAACAGTCATGTCCCACCCACTGTGACATTACAACAGTCATGTCCCACTCACTGTGACCATCACAAGTCATGTCTCACCCACTGTGACCACCATGACAATCATGTCCCACCCACTGTGACCATCACGAGTCATGTCCCACCCACTGTGACCATCACAAGTCATGTCCCACCCACCGTGACCATCACCACAGTCATGCCCCACCCACTGTGACATCACAACAGCCATGTCCCACCCACTGTGACCATCATGACAGTCATGTCCCACCCACTGTGACCATCACAAGTCATGTCCCACCCACTGTGACCATCATGACAGTCATGTCCCACCCACTGTGACCATCATGACAGTCATGTCCCACCCACTGTGACATCACAACAGTCATGTCCCACCCACTGTGACCATCATGACAGTCATGTCCCACCCACTGTGACCATCATGACAGTCATGTCCCACCCACTGTGACCACCATGACAGTCATGTCCCACCCACTGTGACCATCATGACAGTCATGTCCCACCCACTGTGACCATCACAAGTCATGTCTCACCCACTGTGACCATCACGACAGTCATGTCTCACCCACTGTGACCATCACAAGTCATGTCCCACCCACCGTGACCATCACGACAGTCATGTCCCACCCACTGTGACCATCACAACAGTCATGTCCCACCCACTGTGACCATCATGACAGTCATGTCCCACCCACCGTGACCATCGTGACAGTCATGTCCCACCCACTGTGACCATCATGACAGTCATGTCCCACCCACTGTGACCATCACCACAGTCATGTCCCACCCACTGTGACCATCACAAGTCATGTCCCACCCACTGTGACCATCATGACAATCATGTCCCACCCACTGTGACCATCATGACAGTCATGTCTCACCCACTGTGACCATCACAACAGTCATGTCCCACCCACTGTGACCATCATGACAGTCATGTCTCACCCACTGTGACCATCACAACAGTCATGTCCCACCCACTGTGACCACCACGACAGTCATGTCCCACCCACTGTGACCACCACGACAGTCATGTCCCACCCACTGTGACCATCACGACAATCATGTCTCACCCACTGTGACCATCATGACAGTCATGTCTCACCCACTGTGACCATCACAAGTCATGTCCCACCCACTGTGACCATCGTGACAGTCATGTCCCACCCACTGTGACCATCATGACAGTCATGTCTCACCCACTGTGACATCACAACAGTCATGTCTCACCCACTGTGACCATCACAAGTCATGTCCCACCCACTGTGACCATCACAAGTCATGCCCCACCCACTGTGACATCACAACAGCCATGTCCCACCCACTGTGACCATCATGACAGTCATGTTCCACCCACTGTGACCATCATGACAGTCATGTCCCACCCACTGTGACATCACAACAGTCATGTCCCACCCACTGTGACCATCATGACAGTCATGTCCCACCCACTGTGACCATCACAACAGCCATGTCCCACCCACTGTGACCATCATGACAGTCATGTCCCACCCACTGTGACCATGACAGTCATGTCCCACCCACCGTGACCACCATGACAATCATGTCCCACCCACTGTGACCATCACGACAGTCATGTCCCACCCACTGTGACCACCACAACAGTCATGTCCCACCCACTGTGACCATCACGACAATCATGTCCCACCCACTGTGACCATCATGACAGTCATGTCTCACCCACTGTGACCATCATGACAGTCATGTCCCACCCACCGTGACCATCATGACAGTCATGTCTCACCCACTGTGACCATCATGACAGTCATGTCCCACCCACTGTGACCATCACGACAGTCATGTCCCACCCACTGTGACCATCACAACAGTCATGTGCCACCCACCGTGACCATCATGGCAGTCATGTCCCACCCACTGTGACCATCACGACAGTCATGTCCCACCCACTGTGACCATCATGACAATCATGTCCCACCCACTGTGACCATCATAACAATCATGTCCCACCCACTGTGACCATCATGACAATCATGTCCCACCCACCGTGACCATCACAAGTCATGTCCCACCCACTGTGACCATCATGACAGTCATGTCCCACCCACTGTGACCATCGTGACAGTCATGTCTCACCCACTGTGACCATCACCACAGTCATGTCCCACCCACTGTGATCATCATGACAGTCATGTCCCACCCACTGTGACCATCATGACAGTCATGTCCCACCCACTGTGACCATCACCACAGTCATGTCCCACCCACTGTGACCATCATGACAGTCATGTCCCACCCACTGTGACCATCACGACAGTCATGTCCCACCCACTGTGACATCACAACAGTCATGTCCCACCCACTGTGACCATCATGACAGTCATGTCCCACCCACTGTGACCATCATGACAGTCATGTCCCACCCACTGTGACCATCATGACAGTCATGTCCCACCCACTGTGACCATCATGACAGTCATGTCCCACCCACTGTGACCATCACGACAGTCATGTCCCACCCACTGTGACCATCACGACAATCATGTCCCACCCACTGTGACCATCATGACAGTCATGTCCCACCCACTGTGACCATCACGACAGCTGAGCAGCCAACTGCTGTCCTGACTATCTCTATGACCACCGCTACAGCAGAGCAGCCAACTGCTGTCCTGACTATCTCTCTGTCATCATCACAACAGCAGAGCAGCCAACTGCTGTCCTGACTATCTCTCTATTATCATCACAACAGCAGAGCAGCCAACTGCTGTCCTGACTATCTCTCTATTATCATCACAACAGCAGAGCAGACAACTGCTGTCCTGACTATCTCTCTATTATCATCACAACAGCAGAGCAGACAACTGCTGTCCTGACTATCTCGGCTAGAATTTGATTAGAGCGGAGAGTAGTATTGCCCAAGTTACATTCCCACTCTCTGGGTCAAGAGGGTTTTAGGACAGCCGGCGTTGGTACGGTTCCCAAAGGTCAGCTCGCCCCCAATGCTGCAGCACAAAGAGTTAGAGGCATAGTCCTTCACAAAAGACTTATCTGTGGATGAATTCCCATTGCAGTGGAGAAACCTTTGATCTCATTTTGCTGTTGTCCAGCTGTGAGCTTACGTCAGTCTCTGGTATAATCCGTGCACGTGCAGCAGAGTGGAGATTAACGACCTACTGGCTAAGGCCCTTAAAGGTGGAGTTGTTCAGGGCTGAGATCTTGGGACCACGTGACCAGCCTCCTTGTAACTCACTGCAGGCTGGCGCTTCGAAATGGTAAGCTTCATGTTGCAGATGAAATAACAGCCAACAAAACAAGACACAAACAGAGGATATGTGAGAGATAAAGATGGAGTGATGGACATGGATATGGATATTTAAAAAGCGCCTATCCTCGGTCACAGACCACTGACTGATGTGGACACTAAAATAGCGCCTATCCTCGAGACCATTGATTGATTGGTGTGATTACGTAAATAAGGCATTTTCCCGTTCAAAGACCGCTGATTGATATGGATAATATTCATATTGTACCATTCCTCGGTCAGAGACTAATTGATTGATATGGGTACATAAAAAGCGCCTATCATGGGTCAAAGACTAGTGATCTATATCAATACTTATATAGCGTTTATCCCATGTCAGAGACCATGGATTGATACTGATACTTATAAAGCGCCTATCCTCTGTCAGAGACCAAGCTCCAAGTGCTTCACAAACGGAGTCATTTTGTGCAACAGGCTGCTCATCTGGGCAGAGCCGACTAAAAGCTGCCTTTGAGTACTTACCATTCGTTCCCTGTGTCACAACCATCCATAGACGTGTGTAGTAGGTCTGTCTATCAGTCTAGTATCCTCATGATTGAAAAGTTATCTGGTACTATGTTGTGACTAATGTCTATCTCTTTCTATGAATCTAATGTCCCTTTGGATCTTGATAAAAATTAATGTTAGTTGGCATTAAGCTGTGGTGCATGCCTATGGATTTAACTGGTGGTTTGTTTTTTTTTTGTTTTTTTATCATTTAATGATATTATCTTGTAGGCGATGTCTATCTGTCTATCAGTCTAATGTCTTTATGGGGTTTTATCTTGAATAATCTTGATAATGGTACTTGTGTCTCACACACACACCAAATTAAACACACACACACACACACACACACACACACACACACACACACACACACACACACACACACACACACACGCACTCGCTGACACCTGCCTGCAGTTTGATGTGTTGTCGGTTCTTTTCCGTCAGCTTGGCGTTCATCTCTTTGCACTTGCTTTCATACTGGTCCAGTTTCTTCTTTGTCGCTGACATAATGCAGCACGTTGTGGTGTTGGCGGTGGTTGGTTTTGTGACAAAGCAAAAATTAATTCTATGATGTAGCTGTTGTGTTGGCTGTTGTGAGAGAGAGCGAGAGAGAGAGAGAGAGAGGTGGGTGATAGAGATGTAGGTATTATGTGTGAGTGTGTGCGTGAGAGAAAGAGACAGATATGTATGAGTGTGTGTGCGTGAGGTGTGTGTGTGTGTGTGTGTGTGTGTGTGTGTGTGTGTGTGTGTGTGTGTGTGTGTGTGTGTGTGTGTGTGTGTGTGTGTGTGTGTGAGGGAGAGAGAGGGTGTGGGAGAGAGAGATGTATGTGTGAGTGTATGTGTACGTGAGGGAGATGTGTGTGTGTGTGTGTGTGTGTGTGTGTGTGTGTGTGTGTGTGTGTGTGTGTGTGTGTGTGTGAGGTACAGGCAGACAGACAGACAGACAGATTGACTGACAGATAAACAATCACTTTTTTTTTCATTGAATGTTTAGTTTAAAACGTGTGAATATTTCAAATGGCGTTTGATCGAAAATCCTCACAACAATAAATCACCAAAATGCACACTCACAGTGAAAACACTACCACATCAAAACAATCATGTCTTAATAATAATACTTGAAATTAGCATACTTATATGCATTTAGCTAAGAAAATACACAGTCGAAAGTCTACCAGACAAACAAACAACAAAGCTATGAAATACTTACATGCAATCTGGGATTTCAGAGCTTAATGCAAGTTAAGGGGAAAAAAGACATTCGGTAAAGACTCTTATTTTTTCATTTTTATCTCCAAAGTAATACAGGTAAAATGAAACAATATTCACACTGTAATCAGCATCAGCCTTTGTCAGTTTGTGTGGATTACGCATTATTCTAAGGTGAGTGTTTTCATTTAAAGGTAACTTTTTTGAAGTCTTAGTTTAAAATGTAAAGGAGCAGCAGCAGCAGCAGCAGCAGCAGCAGTAGTAGTAGTAGTAGTAGTAGTAGTAGAATACCTAGTAGTAGTAGTAGTAGTAGTAGTAGTAGAATACCTAGTAGTAGTAGTAGTATCATGATTATTGTAACTGTTATTATCATTATCATCATCATTGTTATTATCATTATGTGGTCATCACTATTATCATTATCACTGTTGTTGTAGTTGTTATTAATTGCCTTGTGATTGTGGTTATCATTTGGCTATTATCCTTATTATTATCGTCATTATCATTTGGCTATTGATATCATTATATCATCGTCATATTTTCAGTTTCTGCCCTGTGTACAGGAGGATACTGGTGAGCTCCGCCTGCAGTCTGTTGACAACGTGTTCATAGTACTGGTCCAGCTGGGTCATCTTCTCCCTGGTCTTGCTCGCCAAGTGTTCTTGGTATGTCTGCTCTTGGTGCACCTGTGTAGCGTTGGTTTTGTCTTTGTCTTTGTTGTTGTTGTTCTTGTTGTTGTTGTGTGTGTGTGTGTGTGTGTGTGTGTGTGTGTGTGTGTGTGTGTGTGTGTCGTGTCTTTGTCTCTTTTTTTTCTTTTCTTTTTGTGTGTGTGTGTGTGTGTGTGGTGTGTGTGTGTGTGTGTGTGTGTCGTGCACACACTGATGTGTGGACTGGCATGCACGCGTGTTTGGTGTCCCTCTGTCTGTGTGTGTATGTCAGTGTGCGTCTCTCACATACACTCACGCTTGCGTGCGTGCCTGCACTCACACACACACAAAGACACACACACACACACACATACATACTGACAAACGCGAGCGCCGCCGCCCCCCCCCCCCCCCAACCCCCCGCCACCTCTCTCACACACACACACACACACACACACACACACACACACACACACACACACACACTCACACAAACACACACAAACACAAACACACATCGAAAAAAATTCACCGAATATAAAGGAAGACTCCTCAAGCAGATTAAATCACTGAAGCCGCCTGAAAAATATACCTATCTGATATAACAGTAACAAGACTATTTTTACGTCATGTTACCTGGTAGTTCCAGAAGGCAATGGCACGCGTGCAGATTTCCATGATTATCTCCGGCTTAAAACCACAAAGCGCTACCTGCAAAATATTTCTAATAATGTATGGATTCGTAGATGGACGGAATATGATTGAGATATGATTATTTCGATAGACAGTGAGGATACACATACACACGCGCGCGCACACACTCACACAACACAGACACAGACACAGACACAGACACACAAACACACACGTTTCATGTTTTAATCATACTTTCACTCCTATTGGAGTATGGAGGATTATTTACTACAAAATAATGTTTTCATGCCCAGAACAAACATTTTCAAATACACAAGGTCACATAAAAGTTGAGAAAACACAAATGTCTGTAATTAGGGATGAGTTCCATTAATTTTAATGAAATGTCCCAATTATGATCAGTTCCAAAACAGATATGTTCCTAAAAAAAATATTCACACACACACACACACACACACACACACACACACACACACACACACACACACACACACACACTGAGAAAGAGAGCTTAACCGTTCCGTTTTTCCTCCATACTGCAGACATCTTCTTTATGTCAGTCTCTTCAGGATTGCGTCTCTCAAAACATGCCAGGCAGCATAACTTGAATTCACATTCATCAGCTCCATATGCAAATACCTCACACTAGAAGCCATCAAAATATTTGTTTTGAATTTTCTGACATGGTTGTGTGTGTGTGTGTGTGTGTGTGTGTGTGTGTGTGTGTGTGTGTGTGTGTGTGTGTGCGTGCGTGCGTGTGTACGTGCGTGCGTGGATGCGTGTGTGAGTGTGTGTGTGTGTGTGTGTGTGTGTGTGTGTGTGTGTGTGTGTGTGTGTCTGAGGGTGTGTGCAAAGTCAAAGTCAGTCAAAATTTTCATTTCAAGATGACAGTTGAATAAACTTTCATTTTTTTTTTTAAAATTACATCAAGCCAAGCGTGTGTGCGTGCGTGCCTGTGTGCTTGTGTAGGTGTGGATGTGGTGGAGGTGCGTACATGCGACGGTGTGCGTGTATGGATGAAATGGCACTGTCAACACACTGTGACCTACACGAAGTGTGGAATTCGGTTCGCGCCCTGTGACAACCGAACTGAGTTCACATGGGAACTAAACAAACACAGCACTGACCCTCCAAACCGGCAGCCAAACTGGCCAACATAGCATGTGGCGTGTTATCAGCCTCAGGGGCTGATGTTCTGGGTTCTATTCCCGCCTGTGACCCAAATAGATCTAGTGTTGAGAGTCAGTTATAGGCCTCAACACTGAATTCGGGTGGGTGTCTTGTTGTCTCACCAAGAGTACTGAGTTGTGCTTCTGCCTTGCTGATTGTGTCAGACTTGGTGTGCGTTTTGGTATATAACTGCTATTTTGTATTCGTCGTTCAAAAATGTCACCGACATTCATACATATTATATGCATGCATGCATGTGTGTGTGTGTGTGTGTGTGTGTGTGTGTGTGTGTGTGTGTGTGTGTGTGTTATAGACCTAGGTATACTTTAAAAACATATGTTGAAAGTGTACATCATACTGTATTGTCAAGTTCAAAGTAGGGTTTGTATACCTACAATATAGGCCAACTTCATTTTCAAGCTGCAAGTAAGTATACAAGTAATGAGATACATTTCACGCAGACATTGCGTACTGAGTACAATCTACCATGTTCATGTTGCCATGCGTTCTTGGGCAAAATACATCGAAAATGCTTTTAGATAAAAAAATTTAAAAAAATAAAATAATAATAATAATAATAATAAAGAATTCAGTTCTCTGCAAGGATGAGAACGAAAGACGGCATTGATGGGTCTGTCACATCTAGTTCTTAGATTTGATTCAAGAACAAAACAAGACAAGACAAAACAAACAGGCAGCTACATGCCGGCTGGAAAGACCGGGTCTTTTCCGCTGTGTATCCTCCGATCGATTTCACGAAAGTTTATCAACACACGCTGCAGCATATGAAAAGCTTCGTCTTTGATGTGATTGGAATACCTAAATGATCATTAAAACTCAGCTCTACATTTTTCAACAACGCTGGGAGTCTGTACTTCTCGGTTCGGGTTCTGTGCCATGGTGTGATCTGAAAGCGCGTCTGTCCAACCATAGAGGATCTCAGTTGGGTCACTGGTGTTAATCATAATAATAGGCTAATTATGTGTCTCAGCTTGTCCCATTGACAAGAGTATGGTATTTGGGCGCGCCGCGTGCGAACACACACACACACACACACACACACACACACACACACACACACACACATATACACACACACAAACTCATTGGCTCTTTGGTGGAATTGTACTGGTTGACTAGTTGATTTGTTTTATTTCATTTATATTCTTTTTTATGCCAATTGAGGAGCGAGGAACAGGGAAAGTTGTGACTATTTAAAGCATGGGTGGAGTGGAGAAGATGATGGATTTCCGTCTAGAATCACAAATGTGGATGGGCATTAAGCAAAAGAAGGAACGAACGCAAACTCACCGCTTTGAATTGTTCTGTCGGCCTCAGATCCAGTCTAACGATGTCGTATTTACTGGGCAGCGTTGTGTCACCTCATATAGAAACAAAAACAACAACAATTTACTGGTGATGATTGTAATGATATGACTATGATTGTAACAGGAATGAAAACAACAACTGATGATGCGGTAAACAATGATAATTATAATGAATTGGTCTTATCTGCACTAACATTATAAAAGTACTGTTTTATTGTTGTTGTTTTTATGATTATCATAAACATTCCATGCACATAAAACCAGACTGGTCTTATAAGCTAGGGTTTTGATAAACAAAATTAACTGAATATCATGTATGTACATGAAAAGGCTAAACGCATTACAGCACTAAAACATGTAATGAGAATCGCTGAACAGGTGGAGAGATAAAGGGAAGCAACAACTTACAGTAGCACGTACAGACTCGATTCACGGTTCTTTGAAAACGACCTCTTTTTTTTTTTCGTGAAATCACGAATGACAAAAGAGGCAAAGGGCTTTCAAGGTCAGATCAGGTTTCATACTGTACTCCTCAATAGCAACAGAGAGAGAGGGGGAGACAGACAGAATCAGACAGATAGAGAGACAATGAGAATTATAGACAGGGGAAGACAGAGAGACTCAAGACTCAAAAACTTTATTACTCAAAGGTAAAGATGGTAGGCATCGCCCAGTCTTCCAATTGGTCCCTATGATAATAATGATAATAATAGAACTACTACTAATTACAATTATCATCATTATTATTATCTTTCTTTTTTTTAAGGAGAAGAAGACTGACAGAGAGAGAAAGAGAGAGAGAGAGAGAGAGAGAGAGAGAGAGAGAGTCTGTTCTCACAAGCTGGGCAAACAAGAGAATTCGTGAATTCCCGGGTGCCATCCCCGTCACAGAAAATATCTGTTTGGAGTTAAGTTCATTGGTGGAAAGTCACTATGTTACCTGTGCGCAAGCGCACATTCACACATATACACATGCATGCATGCACACACACACACACACACACACACACACACACACACACACACACACACACACACACACACACAGGTAGCGAGCCTTTTGCGCAAATGACTCGGTTTGTAAAGCGCTTTGACTTAAAGCTTTATCTGCGAGTGAGGATAGGCACTATATATAAGTATACATAATTATCATCATCATCATCATAACACACACGCGCGCGCGCGCACACACACACACACACTCACATACGCACACACACACGCGCGCGTGTGCACGCACGCACGCAAATACTACACACACACACACACACACACACACACACACACACACAAGCGTGTGCGCCTTTGACATTTTTCAGGTAGAAAGACAACTGACACCACAACCACCTATACTTCTGCTACTACTGTTGCTACTACTACCACTATTAGTGCTATGTCTGCTGCTGCTGCTGCTGCTATTGCTACCGCTACTACTACTGCTATTGCAGATACTGTTACTGCTGCTCACTATACTACTGCTCATGATTACTTTTGGCCTACTGCAAATAAAAAAAGGATACGGGAACACGACGTTACCTAAAATCACAAAGAAAAAGAGAAGAAAAAAAGTCACACACACACACACACACACACACACACACCACACACACACACACACACCACCAGCAGATATTTATTGTGACTGTAAATGAAGCATCGGAAGTCACGTTTTGTATATAACCTACTACCCTCAGCATGCAACGAACAAAACAGCGTTGTCCATTTCTGTTGGAACTGAAATCCACAAAGACACGTACGAACGAGTAGCCCTGCTGGGCATGCAGTGTGTGTGTGTGTGTGTGTGTGTGTGTGTGTGTGCGTGTGTGCGTGCGCGCTCGCGCGCGTGTGTGAGTGCGAGTCATGTGGTTGGTGCACGTGTGTGCGTGCGAGAGAGAGAACACTGAACACTTAAACAGCGAGACAGAGAGAGAGAGATTCAGATGGTTTATTCATTTTAGGCCTAGGCCCCTCATGAAGGGGAAAGTGAACAGACAATAATCATATCATTTAAGACATTCAGATCAAAACAATGCAGCTATGGATATATCAGGTTAATCAGGAACATTAAGAAGTGAGAATTTCCCTGTATCTAAATGCTTTGTAGAAAAACAGAGACAAATTTCGCACAACATCAGGGTCAGTACAAGACAACAATAGAACCAATTTGAAGAGACAAGGTTGTCGATAGTATCTGGGTCGAATAAAAGTTTCTCTGATTTCTTTCAGTACTTCACAACAAAGAACAAAATGAACTTCATCTTCTTTTGAACGTTTACACATAGGACAAATCAAATCAGATTCTTTCACTTTTTTGTATCTATACCTATGTACAGCCAAATCAGAAATACCCAGTCTAAACCTTGTTGTGATATACTTTATATGTTTATCAAGATTCAGAAGCAAATATGGTTTCACAACATGTGAGACACAAAATGTTCTATATATCTCAAACCTTTCACTAGTCGAGATGTGCTGATTCCATTCCTGCCATCTGCTATCTATTAGACGTTGTCGAAAAACATTTATAAAACCTACTTCACAGCCTACACCTTGATTCAGCCACACATGTCCAAAACCATGTTTAAACAGACAGAGGCGCACATTTGATGCCCAGTTGATTTTACCCCTACTATCCAGTTCATATAACATTTGGTAAGCTTTGTATGGCAGTCTTAAATCTTCCATTTGCAATATTCTTAACCAATAGCGAATACAACTAACTGCAGAGTTAACAGATATTGGATATCGATTTGTTTCACCATATACTAAATCATTTGGTGTCCGCCTATCTACACCCAAAAATCGTTTAACAGCAAATAAATGAACAGACTCACAATGTACAACAGCCTTATCCAAACCCCATAATTGAGAACCATACTGCACAATTGGTTGCACTTGTGCATCGAACATTTTGATAAATAACTCAAACGAATTATTATTAAGAACATATAACTTTTGCATAATACGTAATAAAGCATTTTTGGCCCTACTGGCTAGATCTTTGCAAGCAACAACGAAGCTAAGACGAGTAGAAAAAAGAATTCCCAAATATTTGTAAACATTCACCACAGGCATAATGGTACCGTTATAAACCCATCTTTCCCTTGCACCTAAATACCCACCCTTTCGAAAAACAATTATATTACTTTTTTTTTTACGCGAAAGTAGCTTACCAGACAGAGAGAGAGAGAGAGAGAGAGAGAGAGACAGAGAGAGAGACAGACAGACAGACAGACGGACAGACAGAGACAGACAGACAGACAGAGACAGAGGAGAGACAGACAGAGACAGAAACAGAGACACACAGAGACAGACAGACAGAGACAGAGAGAGATAGAGAAATCGCATCTTGCATAATAGAGCATAAAAGAGCAGGCAGGCTATGATACTCAGTGCGATATGACAGCCTGTCTAGAGCTCTCTCTGCACAGCAGACTGGTTTTAGGCCTATTTTTTCACAAACAATCCTATAGTGCAAAAACAACAGCAAAAGAAAGATCATACTTATTTTCCCAATGAAATATGAACCCATCTTGATGAAACGCTTCAGGAAAGTAGCAGAAATACTTTAGAGGCCTATATATGTAGGAACATACGTCTTACCCAAGCGAATGAGGAACCGAGTCGTTTCCGACATTTCCTGAAGTTGCAAATCAGCTCATCATCCATGCTTCAGACAAGGTTGAGGAGCCCCTGAAATTTGACAGGAACAAGGAACGCATTTCCAGGAACACATTTCCATTGACTCATCAATCACTGCAGGTGAGCCTCTCTCAAAAGGTCTCTCTCTTTTAGTCACGAATAAGTTTACAGTAGATGGGTTAGCAGAAAAGAGCTGCCAGAGACAAAAATACACTAAGACTTACGCACATCTGTTAATGAATATTATGCAACTAAAAGCACGCACGCGTACACACACACACACACACACACACACACACACACACACACACTGACACACACACACACACTGACACAGTCATAAACACACACACACCACCACCACTGACCCCATGTACACTGACATACGTCATACACGCGCGCGCGTACGCACTGACGCACGCACGCATGCACATTTCATCACACACACACTGACACACATGCGCACGCACGGCGCAGGCAAGCAAGCTCTCACACACTGCGACACACACACACACACACACACACACATATATATATATATATATATATATATATATATATACGTACACATACAGTACGCACACATGTACACATTACATGTCCGCGTGAACATACACGTATGTGTAATGCCGGCCTGGTTTGTTTGTTTTTAATTAATTCGCGAGCACCCTGACATTATTATGAACATCATTAATTCCTTCTAAACACGACATGAATATGACATTACCCGACACGAGCTGAGTTTCCTTTTAGAATGAACAAAATACAGCTTCAAAGCGATAAATGAAATATTGTTCAAAAGTGTGATTTGCCATGCATCGGCTGTCCTATCGATTTTCTGTCAAATTTATTCAAGCGTTTCATTGCGAGTTAATGCGAACTATCCGTGGGTGGTATATCACTATATGCATACAACTTCAGATGGAATGCTAAGAAAAAGAAAGAAAGAGAAAAGGGAACAAAGAAAGAAAGAAAGAAAGAAAGAAAGAAAATTACATCTACTCCAAATCTTCTTCCATCTCGGGTTTAGATTTTAAAAGTTTGATCATGCATTTTACAAACCATGCAAGGTCTGAAAGAAACTGTCGTCTGCAAATGCTCAGCTTTCGGTTGCGTCTTTTTACTGAAACATTGCTTTCTCTGACATCTAATATATGTCATAACAAACAAATTTACAGCACAGAATGCAACCTATTACTGTTATTCGTATTTATCACTTTAGTTTCGCGTCATGTCCCTGATTTATTTGCTTTCAATTTTGTCCAGAATTGCCTTTTTTCTGTCTGTTTTCTTCGTTTAAAATATGAAGATATAGTGATAATATCACAGCTGAGGATAATTGATTGTCAGTCATGACTGATTTTTTTCTTTCGGTGTTAATGTCAGCGTGTGGCGTTTATGCCACTGAGGATCATGCATCTGCTCCCCACCCCCTGTTTTTTTCATTTTTGTTTGTTGTTGTTGTTGTTTTAAGTAGATGTGTTGTAACGTATAATCTTTATGGGTTTGTCCAGTCTTCGGCACGGCACGATTTGACGCCTATCCTTGACTGAACTGCCGGGAACTCAAACTGAATTTTGAATAAGCTGCCGGAAGAACCGGGAAATGATATTGTGTGGCTCTAAATTACGTTGGTTTACGAAGAAAAAGAAGAAGAAAACATGCATGTTGTTCACTTCGACATAACTTTTTTTTCATGTAAAAGTAACACACACCTCAGTCAGTCAGTTGACTGAGTTATATATACTGTTTGTCACGTTGAGTGATACTTTCTTCTTTCCAAGTTCTTCTGAGTTCTTATCCCTCCAGTAACCCTTTGGAGAGGCACTGGTGCGTCACACAGAACTGTTCACCAGATTCCTCCAGTTCTGTCAGTTATGTGTCAAAGCCTGGGTCTCTGCAAATTGTTTTTCCGTCCAAACTGATTCTGCAATGTTGTCAACACCTGCTACGAAAAACTACACCAACGAAAACTGAAAATGTCAGACCATCTATTTTTGCCTTTCCCCTCCGTCTACCTGTCTCAACAATGAGTTTATTGGAGGATTGCTTTAGCTAGGCCTCTGTATCTTGTTAAATGCATTTTAAGTACATCTTGCTGCTTGATGTCTCAAGAATCGACACATTGGAAAAATCAAGGTATCTTGTATGTACATGTGGTAAAAAGATATTTTCCCGAGGCCAACCCTTTCCTATCTCCGTCCACCCTCGATCTTCTCTTTCTGATTCCTACCTCCATGATAGATCTATTCTATAATTATAGTTCTTTACAAATAAGAGATAGCTGACATCATCATTGCCGAAATTGTAAGAAAATAGGTATTCATTTATGACGCTAAAAACGAAAGTAGGAATTGGTCTCGGTAATTCAAACGGCAGTGTCTTTTATTTCTAAAATGATAACTTGGAAACTATGCGATATTGAACAATTATTTTGAAAACTATAGCTGGCTCACAATATACACAGTTTTACAGAATACTAAAATTTCTACAATTTTATTAGATATGTAAAGTTTCAATAACAACAACAATCTGTATTTGCAAATAATTCTTTATGATATAGTTTCGTTTGTGAGCCAGTTTTTCAAACAGGCATCGAGGGACGCCGTTGTTAGAGAAATTCTGTGGGAACACTGCATGGGCATTATTGTGGTTTGATTGGTCATCATGCTTTCCGTTGAAACTGATGGAGGTATGCTCCTTCCGATGATTTTGTTTTTACTGACAGAAATCTGCTGTGATGAACCATTTCGATGCATTTTATGAGTTGGGAACTGCAGTCCTTATAAAACTTCGTCGACAACCGACAAGCACATGCATGTTTGCAGAAAGGAGGGACATCACCCAAAGAACTTGGAAACTTTTACTTATATTATTCACTGTATTGACTAGAGATTTGCATTTTCATATGATGTAATATATTTCGTGTAAATTATCAATATGAAGCATTGCACTTTCAAGGTTTTGCACAAACCCCACATTCTAGCACACGTTATATACCAGTTCACAAGTATTTTTGTCACAGTATTCATCAGTACTAATCATTGTATTATTGATGCAAGTTTATGATTATGGCATTAGCCTTTTATGAAATGGCAAATGTGCAAAAACATCAAGTTGATCAACACATTCTCATGTTCATGCACATGCACACACACACACACGTGTGTATACACACCTCCCACCCCCACACATGCACACATACATGTACACACACACACACACACACACACACACACACACTCTCTCTCTCTCTCTCTCTCACACATGAATGCACATGTGCTCATGCAGTGACATACACCAGCATGGTATATCACTATATGTACCCATGCAAGTATCAAATCATGTACAGGTGCATGGACACACACACACACACACACACACACACACACACACACACACCATTCCTCGCCTTCACCTGTTGCCCCACCAGGGACACAGGCCACCAACAAGTACTTTCCAGCCATCATGCTACTCTCCAGCCATCCTGATCCTGTGCCAATCGCTCCAGCAGTCCACAGATGTAACCTCCCCTAGTCCTGAAATGTTTGTTGATGTTTTTGTTTGTGTTTTTGCAGCAGTGAATATTTGACACAGATGGGTTGCTAGCCCCTCGTCCAGTTTGCCCTATTCCTGCCACATCTTGGCGTGGGAGCAGCATAGGCAAAGTCAAACAAGACAATACAGACGAACTGACAAAGTCTTGGCAGTGAATTCATTTTCCATTAATTCTAGAATTGTACGTTATTACTTTGAAAATTATATGAGACTTTTATTGATGATATGATATTTTATCACTACAGCGCTTGTGATTGAACTTCATTTTACTGTATTTTTGTCCTTTGTTTAAGATTTCTCACATTTCAGCCACACAAAAAATAGTTGATGTAAATAAAGTGAACTTTTCTTTCTTTCTTTTTTTTTCAGAGGCTGTTGACAAGATTGATCTGTACAATTTTGAGGATCCCAAGTTTGAAAACAGCCGATATGTCTTGACCAGTCCACGATCATTGGAGGCCTGCTCTAGACTCAATGTGAAGGTAACTAAATTGAATTGTTGATATATGATTGCATTGTTAGGTAACTAAATCAATACAATTGCATGGTAAGGTAACTTAATTGATTTGTTGTTATATGATTGTATTGTTGGGTAAAAAAAAAACCCAACTGAATTGTTTATATATGATTGCAGTGTAAGGTAACTTAATTGAATTGTTGATAAATGATTGCAGTGTTGATGTTAGCATGTCATGGTCCATTCACAGCTACATGGGGCATATGAATTGTTTAAGATCAGAGCCATGATTGCAGAACTTGATGAACAAATGTTGTGCATAGCAGTGCCACGATTGCAGTGTTTAGTATAGAGTGAGTTACACCTGCATTGGCATTCTGTATCTTGTTATTGCTGCATGTTGATCAGCTGTATTCTTAGTTGCAGATTTTTCACGCAACAGTTCATATAGCCAAATGTGTGATGATTTCATTTTTTTAAATCATGGACTTCATGCTTAATAACTTTCATTGTCAAAGAGTGTGTGTTTGTGTGTGTGCACGTGTGAACATGAGAGCAAGAGAGAACTGCATTTTTTGGTGTGTGGGTGTGTGTATTCCAACAAATTTACACATTTGCCTTGATTCATCATTTATTTTGACATATCATTTATTTCACTTTTAGATTTATTGGATAACACATGCATATGAATGTTAAAAAAAAAAGAGAGAGAGAGAGATACATATATAACACTGTGTTATGTTGCTATTTTTCAGAACACTGTGTTATGTTGCTATTTTTCAGCCAGTGGAGCTGCTGTACAAGCCATTGACAGAGTTCCAAGAAGAGCTGCTTCCCCAGGACGTACCTTTGCGCACTATCTACAACATCTATGATGAACAGGAGCAGATCCGATTGAGTAAGTGTGTTCAAGAGGCACTGTGGTACCATCAGTTAGACTTCTGGACTTCTGTTGTCCGCACTTCACCCATGTGTGAATGGGTTCCTGACTTCATTCATGGAAGGTTAACATGGTGGATGGAGAGGACTGGGCCCCGCCTTCCTATGCTGTGCTCTTGACACAGTGGGTATGAAATCACTGCCCTGATGGCTGTAACAGGTTATGGGGCCTTTAACTTAAGTTAACCTTAAGTTTATTCCTAAATACATTGTTAGTTTCTATATTTTTCCATTATTTTGGAGTGTCAGGGGTGGTTGAAGTTAAAGGGGGGGGGGGGGTTGGTGAGAGACATTAGATGGGGTATGAAGAAAAAGTATGGTAATTTGGGGGGGAAGTGTGTGTGTGCGTGCATGCATGCATGCATACCTGCAAGAGAACAGTAAAAGTATGCTTTCTTAGAAGGGAAAGATGGGATTTTTTTTTTCTTTAATGTGGTTTATGTTTGATCCACAGGTCAACCAGATATTATCATGTCTCCTGATCAATTTGTACTGGCTGAGTTTAAAGGTTAAAGGACCTGTAGCCTTTTGCAGTCATCGGGGCAGTGAATTCATATCCACTGTGTCTAGGGGTCAGCATAGGAAGGTCCAATCCTGCCCTGTTGTTTTAACCTTCCCCATCTCAATCAGGTACCCATTCACACCCAAGTGGAGTGAGGAAAATCAGAGTAAAGCGCCTTTCCTTAGGACCCAACACCATGCTGAAATGGGGCCTGGGACCTTGACAGCTGGTGAGCACTGGATCAGAAGTCCATTGTGTAACTGATTCTAACGCAGCACCACATGGTGTTGCTGGTTATCTGCAGCATGTTGCCTTGGTCACAAGATGGCAACAGACTGTATCGTTGTCATCACCTGTATATTTTCTCCCTGCTTGTCACAACTTGTTCTGTTTGTATGCTTCCTTCACGCTCTCTCAGGTCTGCACAACGGATACGGATCTATGTATTTTTAGATTTCTCAAAAAAAATAAAAGAAGCTTTGTACCATGCTCACTCACATACCTAGAACCTGTCCTCTAGAACAATGTCTCTGTCACCATTCCTCATGTTGATGCCAATACAACCATTAAAAGCTTCCTTAAAACTCATCTATATGCAGTAGTTTGTTGTATTTTGGGGGTTTCCATCTGTCCTGTTGTCCACTTCGATGACGGGCGCCATAGCCGAATGGTTAAAGCGTTGGACTTTCGATCTGTGGGTCCCGGGTTCGAATCACGGTGACGGCGCCTGGTGGGTAAAGGGTGGAGATTTTTACGATCTCCCAGGTCAACATATGTGCAGACCTGCCAGTGCCTGAACCCCCTTCGTGTGTATACGCAAGCAGAAGATCAAATACGCACGTTAAAGATCCTGTAATCCATGTCAGCGTTCGGTGGGTTATGGAAACAATAACATACCCAGCATGCACACCCCCGAAAGCGGAGTATGGCTGCCTACATGGCGGGGTAAAAACGGTCATACACGTGAAAAGCCCACTCGCGTATATACGAGTGAACGTGGGAGTTGAAGCCCACGAACGCAGAAGAAGAAGAAGAAGAAGTCCACTTCGATATGGTGGTGTGGGACTGTGTGTTGACAGGGTGAGGGCGAGTTTGAGTTGTGTGCATCTGTTTTTTTCTTCTGTCTCAATATTTGTGATGGCTGTGCTACAGTAATGAAAGATAAAGATATTGATGTATATGCACAGTTGATTGCCCTGTTTTTCTTTGCTTTCGTGAAGGCCTAGAGCTGAACTGATATTTATTAGGTACCATAAATAACCACTATTCATTATCATTATTGCTATTATTATCGTTATCATCATGAATGTTGTTATCATTATTGTTGTAATAGAGTATTATGTTGTGTTTGTCTGGCAGGAAAACTACACCTCTGTCGAGAGGAAAGAGGTCGCATCAACAAAGATGAGGTTCAGGAAATCAGCGCCCAAAGTCAGAAACAAAGCAAGAAGAGTGATAAAGCAGGTCAGTCACTGTTCTGTCACTGCGTAGGTCAGCAGGTGACTAATAAATACAGTCCAGACTCTGAAGTGTCTGTGGCTTTGCGGACAGGGGCGCGGCTGGTGCTGCCCAGGTGTAGGCGGACTATGTGTCTTATCCTTACGTTTCTGACGAATCATAGTTGCATTGCCAGTCCTCTGCTATTCATAGACAGCAACACCAGAGCAGACCCGGCCACGCCATGTCGTGTGATTTGAGGTTACAGCTTCCCATGTGTTTGGGTCAATGCCTCAGCACTTGAGGGAGGTCTTTCATGAATCTTTATGGCATTTCTTCTGGCCCCCATGGAGGGATGGATGAGTTGGTGAAGAACTGGGGAGAGGTGAGGGGGATAGTTGGAAGGGAAGGGAAGGGGGAGTCTGACACTGGTGATAAAGAGGGCACTAGCCAGGGGGACAAAGGGGACGTTACCTACTTCCGGGAGGTTATCGGCCGTAGTATTCTCATTTTCTCCGCATAGGCGGATAGTAGTTTGCATAGGACAGGAATGTCAGACCCCTGCCAGAGTCTGCACTAGTTGGGTCACGGTAAGTATGTTATTTAAATGTAATTTTAGATAGAAAATTTCCTTTTTGGGGTTTTTTTGGGGTTTTTTTTTGGTTGTTTTTTTTTTTTGCTATTGTCACACAGTGCTTACACTGCTCTCTCACACAATGGTATAGGCAGCTTATAAACTAAAACACAAAAATAAATTATACATTAATTAATTTCATAAGAATACAGTTTAAATCCAGATTCACACACACGCTCCTTCACACCATTACTGTAAAGTTCGGTCTATAAGCCGCGACTTTTTACTCCAGCTTCAACCTCTGCGGCTTATACAATGATGCGGCTTATTTGAGGATTTTAACGATCCCGGGGGTATCACGTTCTCGTCAATTCTTAGCTGCCCTTCAACTCACCAAAATCATGATTTCTGTCCATGAATTTTTGGATGAGCTTCAGGATAATGTGCTACCTGTTCACGTTTTATAAATCAAATCCGCACACATTAAAGCTTTCAGATCAGCATTCAGTTCTGCTCTGCTCAAGCGTACACCCTCATCATGCTGAAAATGCGACGTTATGCCTATGATGCAGCCTTCAAATTGAAGGCGATCAACCTAGCTGATGACAGTGCAAGCGACGAACCAGCAGCAACCTCCACCTTCATGTTCATGAAGTGAAAGCGAGGCTGAAGTCAGTGACAAAATGGTGGAGGAAGCTGTGCTGGTTCTCTTAAACTTGGACACTGATGCCCATTTACTGGCGCTGAACCAGCAACTGTCAGCATCCCCAAGACCAACTGAATGGTCTCAGAATCATTTTAGAAAGTGAATGTTGGATGAGCTGGTAAACCAAGGTCCCGTGTGCAGCACGCACTTGGCGCAAGTGAAAGAACCCACGGAACAAGAGAGTTGGCCCTGCCGAAATTCTGAAGTAAAATCCACTTTAAATTAACATACATGGGTGTGAGCGTGTGAGCACATGACTGAAGTTTGACTTGATTAATGATGCAGAAAATGAATGATGAGCACCTACAAGCAGCTGACAGTCGGCTCTACCCATGTAGGCAGGCTGTTGTGCAAGTAACTCTGTAAAGTGCTTGGAGCTTGGTCTCTTGACCGAGGATAGGCGCTATAAACTATTAAAGGTATCAGTGACAATAATACTAAATATAGAAATAACAGTAATAATGATAATAATAGAATTATGATGATAATAATGATAATAATGATTATGATAATGATGATAATGATGGTAGTAATAATGTTAATTGGAAAGATAATAATAATAAGAAGAAGAAGAATGATAATAATAATGATATTAACAATAATAGTAATGATAATAACAATAATAATAGAAATAACAAAAACAATAATAATAATGATAATAATAATAATGATGATGATAATAATTGCAGGCAGCCGCAACCTGACCAAAGCCAGCCTCCAGCGCCATCGCACAGCCCTGGCGTCAGGAGCCGGTCACAAACGTGTCACCAAGGATGAACTGAATAAGAGGTACAGTCTTCCTGCCATGCGTGTGATGTGACATCTTCATTTAGTGTACAGCCCTCCTGCCATGCGTGTGATGTGACATCTTCATTTAGTGTACAGCCCTCCTGCCATGCGTGTGATGTGACATCTTCATTTAGTGTACAGTCCTCCTGCCATGCCTGTGATGTGACATCTTCATTTAGTGTACAGCCCTCCTGCCATGCGTGTGATGTGACATCTTCATTTAGTGTACAGCCCTCCTGCCATGCGTGTGATGTGACATCTTCATTTAGTGTACAGTCCTCCTGCCATGCGTGTGATGTGACATCTTCATTTAGTGTACAGTCCTCCTGCCATGCGTGTGATGTGACATCTTCATTTAGTGTACAGCCCTCCTGCCATGCGTGTGATGTGACATCTTCATTTAGTGTACAGTCCTCCTGCCATGCCTGTGATGTGACATCTTCATTTAGTGTACAGTCCTCCTGCCATGCCTGTGATGTGACATCTTCATTTAGTGTACAGTCCTCCTGCCATGCCTGTGATGTGACATCTTCATTTAGTGTACAGTCCTCCTGCCATGCATGTGGTGTGACATCTTCACTTAGTGTACTGTTGAAGGGCCTCTTGTTTTTGCGTGTCTGTGTTTAGTTATAGTGTGATATTTATTTAGTGTATGGTTGAAGGGCCTGTTGTTGTTATTGTGTGTCTGTGTTTAGTTATAGTGTGATATTTATTTAGTGTATGGTTGAAGGGCCTGTTGTTGTTATTATGTGTCTGTGTTTAGTTATAGTGTGATATTTATTTAGTGTACTGTTGAAGGGCCTGTTGTTGTTATTGTGTGTCTGTGTTTAGTTATAGTGTGATATTTATTTAGTGTACTGTTGAAGGGCCTGTTGTTATTACTGTGTGTGTGTTTAGTTATAGTGTGATATTTATTTAGTGTGCGGTTGAAGGGCCCGTTGTTATTATTATGTGTCTGTGTTTAGTTATAGTGTGATATTTATTTAGTGTACTGTTGAAGGGCCTGTTGTTATTATTGTGTGTCTGTGTTTAATCATAGTATGACATCAATTTAGTGTACCATTGAATGGCCTGGTATTATGATACGTGTCTGTGTTTAAGTACATTTTGATATTTAATGGCTGATGTCATTATTGTAGGTGTATGACTGTAATTATTGTATGTACGTTTCAGAGCTGAGAAACTTGAGGATGAGAGCATTATGCATGTTTGTATTTCAGAGCTGAAAAACTTGAGGATAAGAGCATTATGCATGTTTGTTTTTCAGAGCTAAAGAACTTGAGGATGAGAGCATTGTGCGTGTTTGTTTTTCAAAGCTAAAGAACTTGAGATGAGAGCATTGTGTGTGTTTGTTTTTCAGAACTAATGAACTTGAGGATGAGAGCATTGTGTGTGTTTGTTTTTCAGAGCTAAAGAACTTGAGGATGAGAGCATTGTGTGTGTTTGTTTTTCAGAGCTAAAGAAATTGAGATGAGAGCATTGTGTGTGTTTGTTTTTCAGAGCTAAAGAAATTGAGATGAGAGCATTGTCTGTGTTTGTTTTTCAGAGCTAATGAACTTGAGGATAAGAGCATTATGCATGTTTGTTTTTCAGAGCTAAAGAACTTGAGGATGAGAGCATCGTGCATATTTGTTTTTCAGAGCTAAAGAACTTGAGGGTGAGAGCATCGTGCATGTTTGTTTTTCAGAGCTAAAGAAATTGAGATGAGAGCATTGTGCGTGTTTGTTTTTCAGAGCCAAAGAAATTGAGATGAGAGCATTGTGCATGTTTGTTTTTCAGAGCCAAAGAAATTGAGATGAGAGTATTGTGCGTGTTTGTTTTTCAGAGCTAATGAACTTGAGGATGAAAGCATTGTGCGTGTTTGTTTTTCAGAGCCAAAGAACTTGAGATGAGAGCATTGTGCATGTTAGTTTTTCAGAGCCAAAGAAATTGAGATGAGAGCATTGTGCGTGTTTGTTTTTCAGAGCTAAAGAACTTGAGGATGAGAGCATCAAACTGCGGCAGGAGCTGCTGTCTAGAAAGGAAGGCAAACCAAAGAAACCTGCAAGGTCAGTAGAACTGAAGCATAAAGCTGCTCATTACATCTGACCTGGACTCTCTTCAGTTTCAGAAGACTGTCAAAAGAAGCGTTTAACCCTCTTGCATTTCCATTATCCCTCTGAGAGATTGTTCCGAATACTTGTCTTTGCTCAGTTGTATTTTCCAAGGAGATCAGAGTTACCCACATACATACAGTCCTGTTTCAGGTGGTCTGATTGAGCAGTCCTGTATGGCAGAAGCATTAATTAGTTGTCATGGATTGTTCTGCATATGAGCATGCGACAGCTGTTCACTCCCTTATTGCGTAATGAAGGTAACGTCATGGTGACGTCAGGCTGTTAGCGAACAAACGTGTAGGTGCGCATATTCTGCAACAACCCTCTGGTGCAGACTGGCAGGGGTCTGATCCTTACCCTGTGCAAACCACTACTCTGTCCAAGTGGAGAAATCTTGAGTAGGCACTGTGAGTAGCCTCCTTGGAGAAAAGTGAGACATAAAGTATGTCATGCCAACGCTGGGACTGCGACAGACAAAAAGAAAAGAAAAACAAGAGAGGCAAGGCCTTCAAGACTCACTTGGGTTACACTTTAAAAAAAAAAATCCAAGCTTTTTATGTATTGAGTATAATTTCAAAATGTAATGTTTGATATGAGAAAGATCAGTTTAAAGCAAATTAAGTCCCCTAGCATTGATTACAGAGTAATTTCCCTTTTTTACAACTGCACCAAAACGTTTGCAAAATAAATAAAACTTCCATGTTTAGCAAAAGAAGTTCCTGTTTGAACAAAAAATGATAATAATGACTGCTCTTGTTGTTGGGTCAGAATATCAGATCAAACTGCCAAGTTTAGAGAATACAAAAAATATAAATATAACAGTAAATGCAGTTTGCATATAACTTGGCTTCATTTTTTTACCTTTTTGTGCCCATCCCAGAGGTGCAATATTGTTTCAAACAAGATGACTGGAAAGAACTGAATTTTTCCTATTTTTATGCCTAATTTGCTGTCAACTGACATAGTATTTGCAGAGAAAATGTCAATGTTAAAGTTTACCACACACACACACACACACACACAGACAACCGAACACCGGGTTAAAACATAGACTCACTTTGTTTACACAAGTGAGTCAAAAAAATGTTTGTGATTGTGTGTGGTGGACAGGTTCTTTGTTTCACATCTCCCCTCACCCCCCCACCCCCCAGTCGTGAAATGTTTGTGATTGTGTGTGGTGGGCAGGTTCTTTGTCCCTCTCCCCCCCCCCATCCCCTCCAGTCGTGAAATGTTTGTGATTGTGTGTGGTGGGCAGGTTCTTTGTCCCCCTCCCCTCCAGTCGTGAAATGTTTGTGATTGTGTGTGGTGGGCAGGTTCTTTGTCCCCCTCCCCTCCAGTCGTGAAATGTTTGTGATTGTGTGTGGTGGGCAGGTTCTTTGTCCCCCTCCCCTCCAGTCATGAAATGTTTGTGATTGTGTGTGGTGGGCAGGTTCTTTGTCCCCCTCCCCTCCAGTCGTGAAATGTTTGTGATTGTGTGTGGTGGGCAGGTTCTTTGTTTCCCATCACCCCTCACCCCCCCCCCCCCCCAGTCGTGAAATGTTTGTGATTGTGTGTGACGGGCAGATTCTTTGTTTCTCCTCCCCCCCCTCCCTCCCCCCACCAGTCATGAAATGTTTGTGATTGTGTGTGACGGGCAGGTTCTTTGTTCCCCCCCAACCCCCAGTCATGAAATGTTTGTGATTGTGCATGATGGGCAGGTTCTTTGTCCCCCTCCCCTCCAGTCGTGAAATGTTTGTGATTGTGTGTGGTGGGCAGGTTCTTTGTCCCCCTCCCCCCCCCCCTCCCCTCCAGTCGTGAAATGTTTGTGATTGTGTGTGGTGGGCAGGTTCTTTGTCCCCATCCCCCCCCCCCCCCCCATCCCCTCCAGTCGTGAAATGTTTGTGATTGTGTGTGTGGGGCAGGTTCTTTGTCCCCCTCCCCCCCCCTCCCCTCCAGTCGTGAAATGTTTGTGATTGTGTGTGGTGGGCAGGTTCTTTGTCCCCATCCCCCCCCCCCATCCCCTCCAGTCGTGAAATGTTTGTGATTGTGTGTGGTGGGCAGGTCTTTGTCCCCCTCCCCCCCCCTCCCCTCCAGTCGTGAAATGTTTGTGATTGTGTGTGGTGGGCAGGTTCTTTGTCCACCTCCCCCCCCCCCCCCCCCCTCCAGTCGTGAAATGTTTGTGATTGTGTGTGGTGGGCAGGTTCTTTGTCCCCATCCCCCCACCCCCACCCCCCCCCCCAGTCGTGAAATGTTTGTGATTGTGTGTGACGGGCAGATTCTTTGTTTCTCCCCCCCCTCCCTCCCCCCACCAGTCATGAAATGTTTGTGATTGTGTATGACAGGCAGGTTCTTTGTTCCCCCCCCCCCTCCCCCCCTCCGGGTCATGAGATGTTTGTGATTATGTGTGATGGGCAGGTTCTTTGTTTCTCCCCCCCCCCCCCCCTCCCTGCCCACCAATCGTGAAATGTTTGTGATTGTGTGTGACAGGCAGGTTCTTTGTTCCCCCCCCCCCCCCCATCCCCCCCTCTGCCTCCCAGTCATGAAATGTTTGTGATTGTGTGTGACAGGCAGGTTCTTTGTCACCTCCCCCCCTCCAGTCATGAAATGCTTGTGATTGTGTGTGACAGGCAGGTTCTTTGTCACCTCCCCCCCTCCAGTCATGAAATGCTTGTGATTGTGTGTGACAGGCAGGTTCTTTGTCACCCCCCCCCCCCCCCCACCCCATCCTCCCCCAGTCGTGAAATGTTTGTGATTGTGTGTGATGGGCAGGTTCTTTGTTCCCCCGCCCTGCCCCCCAGTCATGAAATGTTTGTGATTACGTGTGACAGGCATGTTCTTTGTTCCCCCCCCCCCCCCTCTCCTCCCCCAGTCATGAAATGTTTGTGATTGTGTGTGACGGGCAAGTTCTTTGTTTCTCCCCCCCTCCCTACCCCCACCAGTCGTGAAATGTTTGTGATTGTGTGTGACGGGCAGGTTCTTTGTTTTCCCCCCCCCCCCCCCCCACCAGTCGTGAAATGTTTGTGATTGAGTGTGGTGGGCAGGTTCTTTGTTTCTCCCCGACCCCCTACCCCCATGCCCCCAGTCGTGAAATGTTTGTGATTGTGTGTGGCGGGTGCAGCGCTTCACGACGGCCGAGGTCTGCGCGGGGCGGGGTGCGTGGGGAAAACAGCTCCAGCACCGGCAGACCTGCCAGGAGCAAGTCAGCGTCGGATGTGTACAGCAAGCTGCCTCCCAGGGTACAGCGTGTGTGTGCATCTGTCTGTCTGTCTGTCTGTCAACCAGTCTGTTTGTGTGTGTGTGTATCTAGCCATCTGTCTGTCTGTCTGTCTGTCTATCTATCTGTAGATACTGTCTAAGTGTGCGGGATCGAATCCCACTGTCGCCAGAATTTTCTCCCCCCACCACTGGAACCTGGAATGGTGGTCTGGATGCTAGCCATTCAGATGACACGATAAACTGAGATACCGTGTGCAGCAGGCATTTATGCATGTGAAAGGACCTGCGGCAACAGAAGGGTTTGTCCCTGGTAAAATTCGTAAGAAAAATCCACCCTGATATACACTTGTTTGTCCCTGGTAAAATTCGTAAGAAAAATCCACCCTGATATACACTTGTGAGCATACTCAAAGCCTGACTGAATGACACAGGAAACGAATGATAAGCCCCTAAAAGGCCGCTGTCAGTCAGTTCTGCTCAGGTAGGCAGCCTGTTGTGCAAATGACTCCATATTGGCAAAGGGCTTAGAGTCTGGTATTTGACCAAAGATAGGCACTAAATAATTATAATAGTAATAATGATGATAATAATACTAATGATGATGATGATATTAATAATGATGATAATCATGATAATGATAATATTAATGATGATGATAATAATGTATGATAGTCCGTCGTTTTCGACTATTGAGCATCAGAACAGCAGAAGAGGTAACTGCTGTTGTAACTGTTTTGGCTAGAATTTGACATTTGTGGAGATTGTCTTGCCCCAAGTTAATTCCCTACTCTCTCAGCCAAGAAGGTTTTAGGACAGTAGGCGGTGGGATGGTCCCGAAAGGCCAACTAGCCCCCAAGGCTGCAGCACTAAGAGCCCGTGCAATTTTGCCACCTAGTTGTAGAGTCTTAGTCCTTCACAAAAGACTAAGCTGTAAAAGATTTCCCATTGCAATGGAGAAACCATTCATTGATAATGATAATAACAACTGTTCTTCTTCTTCGTGAGTGGGTTCTTACCTGTATGACCGTTTTTACCCTGCCATGTAGGCAGCCATACCTCGTTTATGGGGGTGTGCATGCTGAGTATGTTCTTGTTTCCGTAACCCACCGAACACTGACATGGATTGCAGGATCTTAAATATGCGTACTTTGATCTTCTGCTTGTGTATACACACGAAGGGGGTTCAGACACAGGTAAGTCTGCACATATGTTGATCAGAAAAATCTCCACCCTTTACCCACCAGCCACCGTTACCAAGATTCTAACTCTAATCGGTACCCTCAGATTGAAAGTTTGACGCTTTAACCACTTGGCTGTTGCGCCGGTCATGATGATGATGATAATGACAATAGTAATGATGGTGATAATAATAATGATGATAACAAAAATGATGATAATGAAATTAATAGTAATATTGATAATAATGATAGTAATAATGATCATAACAATAATGATGATGATGATGATAATGGTAATAACGATGACGACGACGATAACGACAGGACCGTAAGATCCTGGACCTGATGCGCTCCAAGCGGGAGGCGGAGCGACAGCAGCAGGAGGAGAGCGAGCGGAGCCGACAGCTGTGGGAGGAGGAGAAGCAGCGGCAGGAGGCCCTGAGGGCCGTCATGGAGAACAAGCGCCGCAAGCTGCTGGCCAAGGAGGATCTCACCAAGCGTTCGCAGCACGTAGGTTTTTGGGGTTTGGTTGTTGTTGTTTTTTATCAGGGTGGTCAACAACGGTGCTGTGTTCGTTTTTTTTTTTGTTTGTTTGTTTTTTCCACTTTCCTGTTGTTGTCTCTCTCTCTCTTCTCAGTCCCTGCAGGCGTGTGTGTGTGTGTGAGAGAGAGAGAGAGTGTGTGTGTGTGTGTGTGAAAGAGAGTGTGTGTGTGTGTGTGTGAAAGAGGGGAGTGTGAGAGAGAGAGAGAGAGAGAGTCGGTGTGTGTGCGTATGTTTGTGTGTGTGTGACACAAGACAAGACAAGACAATGGTTAATTTGTTAGGCCTCCGGCCCATAACAAAGGAGTGGGCCACAAACAAAAATATTACATAATGAATCAGAATGTGTGAACAGTATATCAGTGTGCATGTGACTCTTACAAGCGCTCTCTCTCCCCCCCCCCTCTCTCTCTCTCTCTCTCTCTCTCTCACATACACACACACACACACACACACTCACACACACACACACACACACATACACACACACACGCACACACACACACACATTATCTCTCTCTCCCTCCTCTCCCCTCCCTCAAACACATGCATGCGCACGTATACACACCCACATACACCCTCGCGCATTATCTCTCTCTCCCTCCTCTTCCCTCCCTCAAACACATGCATGTGCACATATACACACCCACATACACCCTCGCGCATTATCTCTCTCCCTCCTCTCCCCTCCCTCAAACACATGCATGTGCGCGTATACACACCCACATACACCCTCACGCACTTAACACACAGGTCCAGTGACACACATCCGGATAAAGTGAATTGCAAAAACTGAAACTGACAAAACTTACAAAAATTAATTACAGATTGCAAGAATCGAAAGAGAGAGAGAGAGTGTGTGTGTGAGAGAGAGAGAGAGAGAGTGTGTGAGAGAGAACACTGAACACTTTAATGTCAATAGCTTTACAGCCCTAATGACATGGGGGTTCATAATACAAATAACAACATGCATCAATAGTAATAATATTGATGAAAACCAAAGCCAAAACGAAATCAATCAATCTGTGCAACAAAGTGCAGTTCGACCATCCATTCAAAGTAATGGCATGTAGAGAGAAATAAAAACAAAAACATATATAAATGTATAACATAAATATTTTCCATATGAGAATGACAACACAGATTTCACTTTTCACAATGAGCAACACCTGATACTATTTTATGATTGTTGTTTTTTTCGTCGCATGTTATTCGCTTCGGCAATATATTTTGCAAGTGACTGTAGTGAAGTTTCCTGATTTAGATTAAGCACTCCAAAAATATCTTCATTCTTTGCTAAATTTGTTTTAAATACAACACATTTTTCTCGAATATCGTCATAAGCTTTACAACTAGAGAGAGAGAGAGGGAGTGTGTGTGTGTGAGAGAGAGAGAGAGAGTGAGTGTGCGTGTGTGTGTGAGAGAGAGTGTGTGTGTATGTGTTTGTGTGTGTGTGAAAGAGAGAGAGTGTATGTGTGCGTGTGTTTGTGTGTGTGTGTGTGAGAGAGAGAGAGAGAGACAGAGAGAGAGAGTGTGTGCGTATGTATGTGAGAGAGAAAATTACAGAAATTTAAGAGGACTGACATATCTTTGCAATCACTTTTTTTTAATTTTTATATATATATACATGTTTTGCTTCATCTTTTTGGCATGCATCCTGATTTGTGGGAATATTCTGCGTGCTACACCTGTCCATTAGTTAACACATTATAGCCAGAATTCAAAGATCTACAAGAGGCAACATGTAATTTACCTTTTCAGAAAGCTGTTCTTAAAGCCTCTGGTTGTGTGGTATATATATGTATCCATAATGCGGATATATCTGTGTATATATCCATGTTTGGTGTAAGTATCCGTATCTAATCAACTGAGATGAAATGGGGGCCTTAGGGTTAGTTTGTTTTTAAACTTTAAAAAAAGAAGAAAAATTAAAGGTCCCATATTTGTATTTGTATTTCTTTTTTCTTTTTATCACAACAGATTTCTCTGTGTTAAATTCGGGCTGCTGTCCCCAGGGAGAGCACATCACTACACTACAGCGCCACCCCTTTTTTTTTTTCTTTTTTTTTTTCCTGCATGCAGTTTTTTTTTTTTTTTTTCCTATCGAAGTGGATTTTTCTGCAGAATTTTGCCAGGAACAACCCTTTTGTTGGCATGGGTTCTAAGTGCATGCTGCACACGGGACCTCGGTTTATCATCTCATCCGAATGACTAGTGTCCAGACCACCACTTGGCCTTTACAGGCATCAGGGCAGTGAGTTCATATCCACTGTGTCAAAGGCTCAGCGTACGCAGGCGGGGCCCAATTCCCTCCTTACACCGTTTTACCCTGTCCTGGCCAAGACTTGTTTTTTTAAATTTTTTGTTTTTGTTTTTTTCTTTAATTCAGCAGATGCAGTGTAACATGTATGGGTCAATAAAGAGGAAGGTGACTGAATGGTTAAGACACTTATCTGCCAGTACAGAGAGTCCGTTGAGAGTCTGGGTTCGAATCCCACTCTCGCCCTTTCTCCCAAGCTTGACTGGAAAATCAAACAGAGCGTTTGGTTATTCAGATGAGATGATAAACGGGTGTCCTGTGTGCTGTTAATGCACTCGTCGCACTGAAAAAGAACCCATGGCAAAGAGAGCGTTGCCCTCTGGCGAAATTCACTCTGATAGGTAAACAAATATATGCATACACTCAAGGCCTGACAAAGCGCACTGGGTTACGCTGCTGGTCAGGCATCTGCCTAGCAGGTGTGGAGCAGTGTGTGCAGATTTGTCCAAGCACAGTGACGCCTCCTTGAGAAATTGTAACTGAAACTGGGTCAGTCCGCACTCATTGACGCCTTGATACTGGAACTGAAACTGATTGTCTTGATGGCTTTGACCCCAATGCCAGCGATCAAATGACAGTGGGACTGACACACTTTTGAACGGCAGTGCCGACAAAAAACGCCTGTACAGCATAGTGTGTGTGTGTGTGTGTGTGTGTGTGTGTGTGTGTGTGCTGATTTTCCAACTCCAGGGAGATTTGTGTGGATTGATATTCGCCCTGGTCTTTTCTCGCTCTTAGAATCAGAAATAAGTCATAGTGAGTACTGTCAATACTACTCTTGACACCTGACCTTTATTCCAAGTGGATTAGATTTCCCCTGACCCACTTGCCACATTTTGTGTGCTTTTTTTTGTTTTGTTTTTTTTCCAGAGAAGACGTAGAAGTGATATATTATCCTTATTTCATGGAAATATAACAACTGCACTGTTTGACTGCTGTTAAGTGTATCAAGTTTTCTTACTATTTTTCTTAAAAACAACCTGTTTGTTCCTGAAGACAACTACACTGTTTTTAATGTTTGCAGATTTCCTTCTTTTTTATTCATTTATTTATTTATCATTACACTACAGTTATTTTCTTTTATGGTCATTTACATCTGGGCATTCAAGAGTCAGTCAAAAAGTCCTTATTATTCTCTTTCAGCTCTGACACATTTAAGCAGATCATATATCTGACCTGTGTTTAATAAGCTCTCCTTGTAAAACATGACTGCTTTCCATGACATTTTCAAGATCATTGTGTAGAAGTTACGCTCGGAGCTTTTGAGACGATGATAAGTGAGCAGTAACGTCAATAATGAATACATATTATACAGGCGTCCAAAGAGCTGAGTGATTTTTTTTGGTGTTTTTGTTGTTGTTTTTCTGATAGCTGCGCGAAAGTTTGAGACGGGATCAGATGGAGGAGAAAGACAGAGATGAGAAAGAAGACAAACTTATGTTACGCTCCAAGCTTTCAGATGACTCTTTGTACAAACAGTTGACAACGCAGGTGAGGGGGCAGGGGTACCCAGATAGGGGTGGGTTGTTGTTTTGTTGTTTTGTTGTGGGTTGTTTTTTTGTGTTTTTTTTTGTTGTTGTTTTTTTTTTGGGGGGGGGGGGGGCTTAGGGGGAGAAGAGAGCTGTCTGTTGAGGGTTGGGGATAGAGTGGAGGGGGGAGGGGGAGGGGGCTGCATGTTGAGGGTTGAGGAAAGAGTGGAAGGGGGGGGGGGGGGGGGAGGGGGGGAGGAAAGAGTGGAGGAGAAGGAGGGGCGTATGTTGAGGGTTGGGGATAGAGTGAAGGGGAAGGAGGTGGGTGTGCATGTTGAGGGTTGGGGATAGAGTGGAGGGGGGAGGAGGGAGGGGTGTGCATGTTGAGGGTTGGGGATAGAGTGGAGGGGGGAGGAGAGGGGGAGTGTATGTTGAGGGTTGGGGATAGAGTGGAGGGGGGAGGAGGAGGGGGGTGTATGTTGAGGGTTGGGGATAGAGTGGAGGGGGGGAGGAGGTGGGTGTGTATGTTGAGGGTTGGGGATAGAGTGGAGGGGAGAGGAGGGAGGGGTGTGTATGTTGAGGGTTGGGGATAGAGTGAAGGGGGAGGAGGTGGGTGTGCATGTTGAGGGTTGGGGATAGAGTGGAGGGGGGAGGAGGGAGGGGGGGTGTATGTTGAGGGTTGGGGATAGAGTGGAGGAGGGAGGGGGGGTGTATGTTGAGGGTTGGGGATAGAGTGGAGGGGGGAGGAGGGAGGGGTGTGCATGTTGAGGGTTGGGGATAGGGGGGAGGGGGTGTATGTTGAGGGTTGGGGATAGAGTGGAAGGGGGAGGAGGGAGGGGTGTGCATGTTGAGGGTTGGGGATAGAGTGGAGGGGGGAGGAGGGAGGGGTGTGTATGTTGAGGGTTGGGGATAGAGTGGAGGGGGGAGGAGGAGGGGGGTGCATGTTGAGGGTTGGGGATAGTGGAAGGGGGAGGAGGGAGGGGGTGTGTATGTTGAGGGTTGGGGATAGAGTGGAGAGAGAGGAGGGAGGGGGGTGCATGTTGAGGGTTGGGGATAGAGTGGAGGGGGGAGGAGGGAGGGGGGTGTATGTTGAGGGTTGGGGATAGAGTGGAGTGGGGGAGGAGGGAGGGGGGTGTATGTTGAGGGTTGGGGATAGAGTGGAGGGGGGAGGAGGAGGGTATGCTTGTTGAGGGTTGGGGATAGAGTGGAGTGGGGGAGGAGGGAGGGGGGTGTATGTTGAGGGTTGGGGATAGAGTGGAGGGGGGAGGAGGAGGGTATGCTTGTTGAGGGTTGGGGATAGAGTGGAAGGGGGAGGAGGGAGGGGGGGGCTGCATGTTGAGGGTTGGGGATAGAGGGGATGGGGGAGGAGGGAGGGGGGATGCTTGTTGAGGGTTGGGGATAGAGTGGAAGGGGGAGGAGGAGGGTATGCTTGTTGAGGGTTGGGGATAGAGTGGAAGGGGGAGGAGGGAGGGGGGCTGCATGTTGAGGGTTGGGGATAGAGGGGATGGGGGGGTGCTTGTTGAGGGTTGGGGATAGAGTGAAGGGGGAGGAGGAGGGTATGCTTGTTGAGGGTTGGGGATAGAGTGGAAGGGGGAGGAGGGAGGGGTGTGCATGTTGAGGGTTGGGGATAGAGTGGAAGGGGGAGGAGGGAGGGGTGTGCATGTTGAGGGTTGGGGATAGAGTGGAAGGGGGAGGAGGGAGGGGTGTGCATGTTGAGGGTTGGGGATAGAGTGGAAGGGGGAGGAGGGAGGGGTGTGCATGTTGAGGGTTGGGGATAGAGTGGGGAGAGGAGGGGGGGGTGCTATGTTGAGGGTTGGGGATAGAGTGGAGTGGGGGAGGAGGGAGGGGTGTGTATGTTGAGGGTTGGGGATAGAGTGGAGGGGGAGGAGGGAGGGGGTGTGTATGTTGAGGGTTGGGGATAGAGTGGAGGGGGAGGGGGGGTGCTTGTTGAGGGTTGGGGATACAGTGGAACAGGATTATCTTTCTATGAGTTTTTTTTCGGTAGGTTCTTTTGTGGGAGTTGACGTATTACATGATGTTTATCCTAACGCCATGATCTTCTTCCTCGTTCTTCACTGTTGCTGTTGTCTGTGAGGATGTTTGTGGATTCCTAAGCTGTGGGAGTGGTTGATGTGTGTGTGTGTGTGTGTGTGTGTGTGTGTGTGTGTGGATGGGTGTGCATGTGTTCAGTTAGGGCTCTTGTGCTGTACTTTTCTTAGTTCTTTCTATAAGTACATATACACTTGATAAAAATGTCTGTCAATACTTTTCCTAGTTCTTTCTTTAAATATGTATTTGATAAAATGTCTGTCAGTATTTTTCCGAATTCTTTCTTTAAATATATACATATGTATTGATAAAACGTCTGTAGTACTTTTCCTAGTTCTTTCTTTACATATATATTTGATTATATATCTGTCAGTACTTTTTTTTTTTTTTTTTAGAGTTTTTTCTTTCAGCATTTACCCCCAACTTCTGTTCATCCACTTGACTCACTCACATTCATTCACCCCCTCCCCCCCCCCCCCTTTTTTTTTCACTCATTCTGTCTTTTTTTCTGTCCCTCTGCACACATTGAACACATTTATTCAGGCATTGTGAGTCTGATGCTCATTTATTTACAATTTGTCACTCCCCATGACACTCACATATAGTAGGTTTTGGGAATGAGTGTGTATTGTATGTGTGGGCAGATGTGTTTGTGTGTATGTGTCGTGTGTGTGTGTGTGTGTTTTGTGGTGTGTGTTTTGTGTGTGTGTGTGTGTGTTTATTTGGGGGGGTTTTTGTGTGTGTTTTTGTGTGTGTGTGTGGTGTAGTGTGTGTTTGGTGGTGTGTGTGTGTGTCTGTTGTGTGGGTGCGTTCTCACCGTGCATAGGAAGTGGATCCAGCAGAGGTATTCCAGTATAACTGTGGCCAGTTTTTGCTATCTCCTCACACAGGCGCTGAAGTTGTCAGCGAGGAAAGAGAAGGGAAGAATGAAGAAATCGATACAGGTGAGGCGCATTGCGATCCCGGCTGCAGAGTGCTAGTGACTTGTTCTCCCCGGGTCAGTGCGCTAGTCTGCTAGCTGTATCGTGTGCCTCTCAAATTTCCTGGAAGTCTGTGTGAAGACCCTTGTGTGTGTGTGTGTGTGTGTGTGTTTGAAGTGGTTCAATATTGGTATTACCTCATGACGGGCGCAATAGCCGAGTGGTTAAAGCGTTGGACTGTCAATCTGAGGGTCCCGGGTTCGAATCACAGTGACAGCGCCTGGTGGGTAAAGGGTGGAGATTTTTACGATCTCCCAGGTCAACATATGTGCAGACCTGCTAGTGCCTGAACCCCCTTCGTGTGTATAGGCAAGCAGAAGATCAAATATGCACGTTAAACATCCTGTAATCCATGTCAGCGTTCGGTGGGTTATGGAAAAACGAACATACCCAGCATGCACACCCCCGAAAGCGGAGTATGGCTGCCTACATGGCGGGGTAAAAACGGTCATACATGTAAAAGCCCACTCGTGTGCATACGAGTGAATGCAGAAGAAGAAGAAGGTATTACCTCATGAAATGAATGGAAATCTGCTTGTCTGCACCCAGTTTGCTGATGAAACCTTTTTAAGTGATAGAATGTAAATGCAAATGTCCAGGTTTAGGACCAAACACAAAAAACTTAACATTTAAAGAAAAAATGAATCGTGATTTTTAAGCTGCATTTTAGCCTGCTGCTAGAAATGTACAAAGCTGTCAGCTCGTGTGTAGAGAAATATTGTACAGATGTCAGTGTTATTAAAAGCTAGTAAAAACAACAACAACAACAACAAAAAGACGTTTTGTATTTAATGTTTAGAAACTGCTGCTTTCTGACACATCCTCTTTGAAGGTTCCTGTCTGCATACTGGTGAAGGTGAACAAAGTATTCTGTCGTTGTGACATTCTGTAAAGAATGTGTGGCACATTTGTGTGTCTGTGAATCAGAATCTGAACTACGGTCACTTGTCACGAAAATCACAAGGAAAGATTCACAAGACGCAACAACAAAAGGCAAAAACCAACAAACAAAAAAAAATGGCATGTGTATGCTTTGACATGGAGTATGCTTTGAAGCTTTTGTACATGTATTGCGGCAGATGAGATGTTGTAGATGTGTGTGAGTGTGTGTGTGTGTGTGTGTTTGGGTATATGTGAGTGTGTGTGTGTGTTGTGTTTGAGAGAGAGAGGGAGAGAGAGAGGGAGAATGTATTTTTGTGTACATGCGTAAGTGCATCTATGTGTATGACTATGCACATGTGCATGTATGACTGTGTATGTGCATGTGTGTGAGAGAGATTGTGTGTGTATGTGTGAGAGAGACCGTGAGAGATTGAAAGTATGTGTGTGTGAGAGACTGTATGTGTGTGTGTGAGAGAGATTGTATATGTGTGTGTGTAAGAGATTGTGTATTTGTGTATGAGAGAGAAATCATATGTATGTGTGTGTGAGAAATTGTATATGTGTGTGTGAGAGAGAGATTGTATATGTGTGTGTGAGAGAAAGAGATTGTATGTAGTGTGTATGTGCATGTATGTGTGTGTGAGAGATTGTATGTGTGTGTGTGTGTGTGTGTGTGTCTATGAGAGATTGTATGTATTCATGTGTGTGAGAGATTGTATGTATGTGTGTGTGTATGTGCATGTTAATGTATGTGAGAGAGAGATTGTATGTGTGTGTGTGTGAGAGAGAGATTGTATGTGTGTGTGTGTGAGAGAGAGATTGTATGTATTCGTGTGTGTGAGAGATGGCATGTATGTGTGTATGTGCATGTTCATGTGTGTGAGAGAGATTGTATGTGTGTTTGTGAGAGGGATTGTATGTGTGTGTATGTGCACGTATGTGTGTGTGAGAGAGATTGTATGTGTCAGTGTGTGTGTGTCAGTGAGTGCATTGCTGACACAGCCAGCTGTGAGAAAAGCGTCACTGTTGATGAAGGGCATGGTGTGGTGTGGTGCTGTGTCCAGGAACGGAACCTGGACGTCATGACATGAATGTATATGTGTGTATGAGAGAGAGATCGTATGTATGAGTGTGTGAGAAATTGTATAATGTGTGTGTGAGAGAGAGAGATTGTATGTGTGTGTGAGAGATTGTATGTGTGAGTGAGTGCACTGCTGACACAGCCAGCTGTGAGAAAAGCGTCACTGTTGATGAAGGGCATGGTGTGGTGTGGTGTGGTGCTGTGTCCAGGAACGGAACCTGGACGTCATGTCGCGGGATGAAGAGGACATGAAGAGGAGAGTGGCCGAGCTCACCCAGTCCTCCGTGGCACAGGCTCAGCGCCGCAAAGAGATGGGCATGTTCCAGCAGTCTCTGGTAGGTTGGCTGGCTGGCCTGTCTGTACGTGTGTGTGTGTGTGTGTGTGTGTTTGTTTGCGTGTATGTGTTTGTTTGCATGCACACACACACACACACATGCACGCACACACGCAAACACACACACACACACACACACGCAAACACATCCCCCCTCCCCCTTCTTTTTTTTTTTTTTTTCGTCTAATATCACTTAAAGTGGAAGACGTTAAACTGAAGACTACTACGACTACACACACACACACACACACACACACATATATAATACACACACATTGCACATTTCGAACTGTGGCGGACAAAGAAAACAGCGCTGCTGAAACAGATGGGTCTTCAGAGAAGATGCTGTGGAAGTGGAGAGTGTGATGTTAAATAGAAGGCTGTTCCACATGGTTGGGTCCTGGAAGGAAAGAGGACGTCGACCAAAGGGTTTTGTTCTGACAGACGCAACACAAAGAACCTGATTATCAGTAGATGAGTGGAGATTTCGGTATGGGTTGTACTGACGAAGAATGTCAGAGAGATATTCAGGGCCACACATTTGCTTGTGAACACTGTATGTGTGTGTGAGAGAGATTGTATTTGTATTTGTATTTCTTTTTATCACAACAGATTTCTCTGTGTGAAATTCGGGCTGCTCTCCCCAGGGAGAGCGTGTCGCTACACTACAGCGCCACCCATTTTTTTGTATTTTTTCCTGCATGCAGTTTTATTTGTTTTTCCTATCAATGTGGATTTTTCTACAGAATTTTGCCAGGAACAGCCCTTTTGTTGCTGTGGGTTCTTTTACGTGCGCTAAGTGCATGCTGCACACGGGACCTCAGTTTATCGTCTCATCCGAATGACTAGCGTCCAGACCACCACTCAAGGTCTAGTGGAGGGGGAGAAAATATCAGCGGCTGAACCGCGATTCGAACCAGCGCGCTCAGATTCTCTCGCTTCCTAGGCGGACGCGTTACCTCTAGGCCATCACTCCACTGTATATATGTGTGTGTGTAAGAGATTGTATATGTGTATATGTCAGAATGAAAACAGCTCAAAAACAATTCACAGGAGCGGGCATGGGGGGGATGTGGACAGGACAGACTCAAAAAGTTGCCCATCAACAGAGCAGACAAGCAAGCAGACGATGCAACATGAGTTTCAATGATGAGGACTGTGCTGTGACATCTCCACTGTTGCCACAGCCATCAACTCATCAGTGCTTGACTTCTTGTTTGTCATTTCGATGTGCACTTTGAAATATGCTGTGCCTTAACTCACTCAGTACTGCCAGTTAGCTCCCCTGACTTTCCCACAGACGACCCATTTGTATGGATAAGAAAGAAAATCTAAAAAACAACAACAAATGTTGAAATATATGAAGTGACAGCATAAAAACTGATCAGTAAGATAACTAGTTAGCTGAGGACAAAATATTAAACTTCCTCCCTTCTTGTGCTATCATAGTGAGATGATGAAAGTATCCATATTTTTTTGTTCGAAATTTGCACACACTGATGACTTGAAAACGAATCCAGGAAAGCACAAAGAGTTTGAAACAGATTAAATTCAGGATGTTATACAGTCACGACAGGGCCCGTTCATCTGATGCTGTTTTCTGCTTTGTGACTGAGATGAAACTGGGTCAGACACCATTGTTGACACGCACTGTTGACGGGCGCCATAGCCGAATGGTTAAAGCGTTGGACTTTCAGTCTGAGGGTCCCGGGTTCGAATCACGGTGACGGCGCCAAGTCACCATATGTGCAGACCTGCCAGTGCCTGAACCCCCTTCGTGTGTATACGCAAGCAGAAGATCAAATACGCACGTTAAAGATCCTGTGATCCATGTCAGCGTTTGGTGGTTTATGGAAACAAGAACATACCCAGCATGCACACCACTGAAAGCGGAGTATGGCTGCCTACATGGCGGGGTAAAAACAGTCATACACGTAAAAAGCCCGCTCGCGTATATACGAGTGAACGTGGGAGTTGAAACCCACGAACGCAGAAGAAGAAGAAGACACGCACTGTTTATGTAAATCATTCAAATCATTCACCGGGACCTTTCGTTTGGAGTGAGTTAACATATTGTTAAAATCAGAAATTCTTAAAAATCTGGAGTGTGTGCCTTCTGATCTGAAGTGCCTTGTAGTCAGTAAGGTATGGTATTACTATTGATTAATATTCTTGTGGTCTTTGATCATGGTTCTTTAAACAGCGCAAGTCGATGAGCAACCACCAGGAACGACTGGCTTTTGAACAGCGACGGAGGGAACTGGAGAAAGATAGCAGGTGAGAAACACACTCCAGTTTATTCACTGTACACCTTTTTTTTTTTTTTTTAAAGGAAAAAAACAGTTTTGAAAAAGTGTTATGTCTTTAACTGTCTTTTGAGTTGGGGCTTTGTGCCCGATTGCCCCCTCATCATTTTTTGTTTTTGTTTTTGCTGCCCCATCCTCGGCACTGTTTCAGTGGCATTACTCCCACACCACTTATTCTGAGTCCCTCATGCACAGCCACACCCAGGTTTGTCTGTCGGAAGTCTCAGCATCAGCTGTCCACAGGGAACTATCGATGTTGGACATCAAGTCACTAGGAGGCCACATGCCAGAGGATACCCTGCACTGCTGCTCAGTCACTTCACTGGTGTTCGTTGGTGCCTGTTCTGATTTAGCCTGCTTTGAACACCACCCACTGAGCCCCCTTACTGACGACAATGATCGCTCTGTCACGGAGCCAGCCTGTGTAGACCACCATGTCCCTCCAGTGACTGTCCCCCAACACTCCGCTGACAAGGAAGGCCTTCAAAAGGACTCTCCCCCCAAGTGTGGAGGATGATTAAAACTAAGGTCACCATGGAAGGTGACCAAGCACGAAGGATCCTCATCTTTTCTTTTCTCCTTGGGGGGGGGGGGGGGGGGGGGGGGGGGGGGGGGTGAGTTGATCTTTTAAACGATGTTTTGATTGACATTTTAACATCTGTTTGGTTTCTCTTCAACTGAGGGGGGGTATCCAGTTCTGATGTGACCCCTTTGCAGTTGGCTGAACTGTAAGCAACATGACTTTGAACAGTTTGATCTGGGAGTAACTCTACTGAAGTGGTGCAAAAGATGAGGCATCAAAATAAGATACGAAATAAGATAAGTAAATAAATAGATTTTTTTTTTTTCAGTATATTTGAGTAAGAAACAGTATGTGTGGTGATGATGTTGCCAGGAGACAGGCTGATGAGTATGCATGATGATGATGGTGTTGACAGTAGACAGGGGGCGACGACAGTATGTGATGGATGATGATGTTGACAGGAGACAGGGGGCGATGACAATGTGTAATGGATGATGACGTTGACAGGAGACAGGGGGCGATGATGATGATGAATGATGATGTTGTTGATGACAGGAAACAGGAACAGGGGGCGATGACGACGATGGAACTACGTCACAGCCAGGCGGACCAGAACCTGGCCAGTCTGATGGAGACCAGGACGCAGCAGCTAATTGCCTCACAGTCAGTGCCTGGTGTATTGTATTGTGATGTATGGTGTGTTATGATGTATGGTGTGTTAACATAGAATGCAATAAAGAGAGCCCACCTTAGGTTTGTGTAAAGTGTTAACATAGAATGCAGTGAACAGAGCCCACCCTAGGTTTGTGTAGAGTGTTAACATTTAGAATGGAATGAACAGAGCCCACCCTAGGTTTGTGTAAAGTGTTAACATAGAATGCAGTGAACAGAGCCCACCCTAGGTTTGTGTAGAGTGTTAACATTTAGAATGGAATGAACAGAGCCCACCCTAGGTTTGTGTAAAGTGTTAACATAGAATGCAGTGAACAGAGCCCACCCTACGTTTGTGTAGAGTGTTAACATTTAGAATGGAATGAACAGAGCCCACCCTAGGTTTGTGTAAAGTGTTAACATAGAATGCAGTGAACAGAGCCCACCCTAGGTTTGTGTAGAGTGTTAACATTTAGAATGGAATTAACAGAGCCCACCCTAGGTTTGTGTAAAGTGTTAACATAGAATACAGTGAACAGAGCCTACCCTAGGTTTGTGTAAAGTGTTAACATAGAATGTAATAAACAGCCCACCCTAGGTTTTGTGTAGAGTGTTAACATAGAATGAAAGGAACAGAGCCCACCCTAGGTTTGTGTAAAATGTCAACATGGAATGCATTGAACAGAGCCCACCCTAGGTTTGTGTAAAGTGTTAACATAGAATACAGTGAACAGAGCCTACCCTAGGTTTGTGTAAAGTGTTAACATAGAATGTAATAAACAGCCCACCCTAGGTTTGTGTAAAACGTTAACATGGAATGCATTGAACAGAGCCCACCCTAGGTATTCGTAAAACATTGACATAGAATGCAGTGAACTGAGCCTACCCTAGGTTTGTGTAAAGTGTTAACATAGAATGAAATAAACAGCCCACCCTAGGTTTGTGTAAAGTGTCAACATGGAATGCATTGAACATAGCCCACCCTAAGTATTTGTAAAGCGTTGACATAGAATGCAGTGAACTGAGCCCACCCTAGGTTTGTGTAAAGTGTTAACTTAGAATGCAATAAACAGAGCCCACCCTAGGTTTTGTGTAGAGTGTTAACATAGAATGAAAGGAACAGAGCCCACCCTAGGTTTGTGTAAAACGTTAACATGGAATGCATTGAACAGAGCCCACCCTAGGTATTTGTAAAACGTTGACATAGAATGCAGTGAACAGAGCCCACCCTATGTTTGTGTAAAGTGTTAACATAGAATGAAATTAACAGCCCACCCTAGGTTTGTGTAAAACGTTAACATGGAATGCATTGAACAGAGCCCACCCTAGGTATTTGTAAAACGTTGACATAGAATGCAGTGAACAGATCCCACCCTATGTTTGTGTAAAGTGTTAACATAGAATGAAATTAACAGCCCACCCTAGGTTTGTGTAAAACGTTAACATGGAATGCATTGAACAGAGCCCACCCTAGGTTTGTGTAAAGTGTTAACATAGAACGAAAGGAACAGAGCCCACCCTAGGTTTGTGTAAAGTGTTAACATAGAACGAAATAAACAGCCCACCCTAGGTTTGTGTAAAGTGTTACCATAGGATGCAATGAACAGAACCCACCCTAGGTTTGTGTAAAGTGTTAACATAGAATGAAAGGAACAGAGCCCACCCTAGGTTTGTGTAAAACATGTACAAAGAATAGAATAGAATATTGAATAGTATATGTCTTTGTTACCGAATATACCAGGGGTTACAAGGAATATTGGGGGAGCGGGGGAGTGGAGGGGGGGGATTGTACATAAAAAGTTACAGACATAAACGGAAAATTATATACAAACACAGATACAGTAGAATTTTGGACACATACATGTGCATATCAGTACAAGAACTTACACACTCACACTCAATCGCACGCATGTGTGCACGTGCGCGCACTCACACATACACACACATGCACACACGTTTGAACATAGGCCGCACATTGCTTATTACATGTGGAAGGGACTGATGACTAAGATCTTCAGGTAAATGGTTGCTGATTGCGCTCATAGAATGAAACAAACAGAGCCTACTTTAGGTTTGCGCAGAACATTAGTATAATGTGTGTATTTGTGTGTGTGTGTGTGTGTGTTATCCGTGGAAAGGTGATGCTTTCTTTCGAGTTTGGTTTGCTGTGTCTCTTTTGTGTGTGTTTCATATTATATATATATATATGCTGTGAACTAAGTTTTGCTATCCTACTTGTAAAATGGTATGTATCACACTCACAGACGTTGCTCTCACTCACTTTCTCTCACTCAAGTAACAAAAAAGTCGTGATCCTGATTCTGATGAAAACGAAACAAAACAAAGACACACAGACACACAGATGCAAACACAGACACACTCAGACACACAGATGCACACACACACACACACACACACACACACACACACACACACACACACACACACACACACACACACACAAGCAAACGAATGAACATAGCACTGTGAACATGGAAAACGTGGAAAACGACGGCTGGCTGTTGCAGCGAGGAGGAAGAGAAGCGGCTGAGCAAGGCGCGGGAGACTCAGCAGAAGATGGAGGAGGAGATGGAGGCGTGGAGGAGGAAGCTGCTGAAGCACCAGAAACAGGTGAACACACACACACACACACACACACACACACACACACACACACACACACACACACACACACACACACACACACACATGCATGCATGCAGGTATGCACACACACACACACACACACACACACACACACACACACACACACACACACACACACACACTCACACACACACACACACACACACACACACACACACACACACACACACACACACACACACTTGCACACACACACACACTTGCACACACACACACACACTTGCACACACACACACACTTGCACACACACGCACACTTTCACACACACGCACACACACACACACTTACACACACACACACTTACACACACACACATACACACACACACTCACACACACACACACACACACACACACACACACACACACACACACTTGCACACACACGCACACTTTCACACACACGCACACACACACACACACACACACGCACACACACACACACACTTACACACACACACACTTGCACACACACGCACACTTGCACACACACGCGCACACACACACACACACGCGCGCGCACACACACACACACACACACACCACATCACTTTCAGTTTTCCTCTCTACTGGAGGCGTGTGCTTTGTTTTCCTGTGTGTTTATGTTTCATTGTGTCATATAAACTTTAACATGTTATGACAGTAAAAAGTAATATATTCTGTTCTGTTCTCTTCATATTCTATTCTATTCTTTTCTTTTCTTTTCTTTTCTTTTCTATTCTGTTCACACACACAGTTTCACTTTCAGTTTCCCTCACTACTGCAGACATGTGCTTTGCTTTCCTGTGTGTTTATGTTTCATTGTGTCATATAAACTTTAAGATGCTATGACAATAAAAAGTATTCTATTATGTTCTGTTCTCTTCTCTTCTCTTCTATTCTCTTCTATTCTATTCTTTTCTTTTCTTTTCTATTCTGTTCACACACACAGTTTCACTTTCAGTTTTCCTCACTGCAGACATGTGCTTTGCTTTCCTGTGTGTTTATGTTTCATTGTGTCATATAAACTTTAACATGTTATGACAGTAAAAAGTAATATATTCTGTTCTGTTCTGTTCCATTCTATTCACTTCACACACAGAGTTTCACTTTCAGTTTTCCTCACTGGAGGCGTGTGCTTTGCTTTCCTGTGCTTTAGTGTGTGGTGTTGGGCCTGTGCACGTTTTGTTTGTGCTTTCCTATCTGTGAAGCCGCATGTTTGCTGCTGCGTATCTGTTGTGGGTGTGTGTGTGAGTGTGTGTGTGTGTGTGTGTGTGTGTGTGTGTGTGAGCAAGTTAAGATAATCTGTGCACGTTTTGTTTGTGCTTTCCTATCTGTGAAGCTGCATGTTTGTTGCTGCGTATCTGTTGTGGGTGTGGGTGTGAGTGAGTGTGTGTGTGTGTGTGTGTGTGTGTGTGTGTGTGTGTATGAGCATGTCAAGATAATCTGTGTGTGTGTGTGTGTGTGTGTGAGAGAGAGAGCAAGTTAAGATAATCTGTGTGTGTGTGTGTGTGTGTGTGTGTGTGAGCAAGTTAAGATAATCTGTGTGTGTGTGTGTGTTTGTGAGCAAGTTAAGATAATCTGTGTGTGTGTGTGTGTGTGTGTGTGTGAGCAAGTTAAGATTAATGTGTGTTTGTGTGTGTGTGTGTGTATGAGCATGTCAAGATAATCTGTGTGTGTGTGTGTGTGAGAGAGAGAGAGAGAGAGAGCAAGTTAAGATAATCTCTGTGTGTGTGTGTGTGTGTGTGTGTGTGTGTGTGTGTGTGTGTGAGCAAGTTAAAATAATCTCTGTGTGTGTGTGTGTGTGTGTGTGTGTGTGAGCAAGTTAAGATAATCTCTGTGTGTGTGTGTGTGTGTGTGTGCGTGTGTGAGAGAGAGAGAGCAAGTTAAGATAATCTGTGTGTGTGTATGTGTGTGTGTGTGTGAGCAAGTTAAGATAATCTCTGTGTGTGTATGTGTGTGTGTGTGTGTGTGAGCAAGTTAAGATAATCTGCGTGTGTGTGTGTGTGTATGTGTGTGTGAGCAAGTTAAGATAATCTGCGTGTGTGTGTGTGTATGTGTGTGTGTGTGTGTGAGCAAGTTAAGATAATCTGTGTGTGTGTGTGTGTGTGTGTGTGTGTGTGTGTGTGAGCAAGTTAAGATAATCTGTGTGTGTGTGTGTGTGTGTGTGTGTGAGCAAGTTAAGATAATCTGTGTGTGTGTGTGTGTGTGAGCAAGTTAAGATAATCTCTGTGTGTGTGTGTGTTGTGTGTGTGTGTGTGCAGGTGGAGAGGAGAGCGGAGGTGACGGTGCAGGTGAACAAAGAGAGCAGAGCGCAGCGAGCCAGACAGGAGCGACTCGCTCACCAGCAAGAGCAGCGCAAAAACCTGCACAAGTAAGGACTCGAGAGATGCTCAGGACTCAGAAATGTTTTAATGTACATCGGCCTTGGGCCACAATACAAAAGGACTGGAGTCGGTACAGGGTCAAAACAAAAGTTCATCACACGGACCCAAAGACTGAGAGAGTGTGTGTATGTGTGTTTTTCCCTGTGTCTGTGTGTGTGTGTGTTTGTGTGTGTGTGTGTGTGTGTGTGTGTAATCTGTTTTATGTCATTTAGCATGTGTGTGTGTGTGTGTGTGTGTGTGTGTGTGTGCGTGCATGTGTGTGTGTGTGTGTGTGTTTGCTTGTGTGTGTGTGTGTGTAAGTGTGTGTGTGCAAGCAAGTATGCAAGTGTGTGTGTGTTTGTGTGTATATTGCAGTGTATTTTGCTTACACATTTATACATTCATGGTGTTTTTTTTCTGTGTTGGCTTTGTGGCAAATTCTACACATGTAATGATTTGTCACTTTGTATGACAGGACAGATACTGATTTGTTTCAAGTGTCAGCATGTCTAGGCCTGTTTTCCTCAAGGGTCCAGAATGACAAAATGTCAACATTTTTGGATCCTGGCATTAAACAGAGTTAAGAGGAATCTCTGTGCAGCATGTTCTGCAGTTCTATGCTGTGTGTGCGTTTGTGTGTGGTGTATGTGCATTCATGCATGTGTGTGTGAGTGCAAGTATGTGTGCATGTACCCACATATATAAGCATTGGTATATCTGTGTGTACGCATATTGGTTTGTGATTTTTTTTTTTTTTTTTTTTTAAATCTTGGCAATAGCTCAAGAACTGTGGTACACGTTAATGTTAAGACCCATGCTACCTCAGAACTACCTGCACACAGTGTGATGGGGTTGGTGATTGTAACAAAGCGACAGACAGCCCACTCTCACCAGCATATCCAACCCCCACCCCTCTCAGCCAGACAGCGATGATGGTCTGGATGCTAGTCTTCCAGATGACATGATAAACCGAGGTCCTCCATGTTGCATGCACTTAGCGCATGTGGAGAACACACGGCAGCAAAAGGGTTGGCAAAATTCTGTAGAAAAATGTTTAATCCTCTTTGATCGGAAAACATATACAGTACACTTGCAGGCAGAGGAAAAAAAAAGTGTATGGTGATGCGCTCTTTCTGGAGAGAGCAGCCGGAATTTCCCTTTTTTTTTTTCTTTTTTTTTTCGCGTTGGGTTACGCTGCTGGTCAGGCATCTGCTTGGCAGATGTGGTGTAGCGTATATGGATTTGTCCGAACGCACTGACGCCTCCTTGAGCTACTGAAACTGAAACTGAAACTCACCTTTTTTTTCTTCTTTTTTTTCTCAAGGCCTGACTAAGTGCGTTGGGTTACACTGCTGGTCAGGCATCTGCTTGGCAGATGTGGTGTAGCGTATATGGATTTGTCTGAACGCAGTGACGCCTCCTTGAGCTACTGAAACTGAAACTGAAACTCACCTTTTTTTTCTTTTTTTTTTCTCAAGGCCTGACTAAGTGCGTTGGGTTACACTGCTGGTCAGGCATCTGCTTGGCAGATGTGGTGTAGCGTATATGGATTTGTCCAAACACAGTGACGCCTCCTTGAGCTACTGAAACTGAAACTGAAACTCACCTTTTTTTTCTTTTTTTTTTCTCAAGGCCTGACTAAGTGCGTTGGGTTACACTGCTGGTCAGGCATCTGCTTGGCAGATGTGGTGTAGCGTATATGGATTTGTCCGAACGCAGTGACGCCTCCTTGAGCTACTGAAACTTTCTTTCACACAGGGACATTGGTTGTGACAAAGAGTTTTAATACAGTTTCGGTCTCTCAAGTAGGCGGCATTGTGTTCAGACAAATCTGTATATGCTGCACAGCATCTGCTAAGAACCCTGACAAGCACCATAACCCAACGCACTAATCAGGCCTCAAGTGCATCCATTTGTGTAGTTATCAGAGTGGGCTTTCTTCTACAGGTAGTTTTGTTGTTTTTTTTTGGCCAGAGGACAACACCTATGTTGCCATGGGTTCTTTATCAGTGCGCTAAGTGCATGCTGCGCACAGGACTTAGGTTTGTTTTTTGTTTTTTTTAATCTGATCTGTATGACTAGATGCTCAGTTTGATTTTCCAGTCAAACTTGGGAGAAATGGAAAGACAGGGATTCGAACCAAGGCCCTCATGGACATTGTATTGGCAGATAAGCATCTTATCCATTCAGCCACCTTCCTCCTCCCCTAGTAATATAATACAATATAATTCAATACAATAGAACATACCATACCATACCATACAATACAATACAATACAACACAACACAACACAGTACTGTACAACACAGTGCAGCACAGTGCAAGATCACACAACACTGTACAATGCAGCACAACACAGCGCTACACAACTCAATACAAATCAACACAGTACAATGTAACACAACACAACATCACACAACACAAAACAGCACAGTACAAGACAGCACAATATAACACAACACAATATCACGCAACACAAAACAGCACAGTACAACACAGTACAGTAAAACACAACACAATATCATGCAACACAATACAAAACAACAGAATACGATACAGTACAGTGCACCTCTGCCTTTCCAGACTGAACAAGGAGCATGAGCAGTGGAAGCGAAGCCTGGAGATGTCCATGCACGAGAAGGACCGCAAGATTGTGGAGATCCAGCAGGAGAGGGAGAAGTTCATCTCACAGGTAAGTCTGACTCACCGTCACCTGCCACACTCTTTGTCAGGGCTCATGCCAAGAAGTTCATCTCACATGTAAGTCTGACTCACTGACACCTGCAACACTCTTTGTCACGGCTCATGCAAAGATGTTCATCTCACAGGTAAGTCTGACACCTGCAACACTCTTTGTCACGGCTCATGCCAAGAAATTCATCTCACAGGTAAGTCTGACTCGCTGACACCTGCAACACTCTTTGTCATGGCTCATGCCAAGAAGTTCATCTCACAGGTAAGTCTGACTCACCATCACCTGCCACTCTCTTTGTCACAGCTCATGCCAAGATGTTCGTCTCTCAGGTAAGTCTTGACTCACTGACACCTGCAACACTCTTTGTCACGGCTCATGCCAAGATGTTCATCTCTCAGGTAAGTCTTGACTCACTGACACCTGCAACACTCTTTGTCAGGGCTCATGCCAAGATGTTCATCTCTCAGGTAAGTCTGACTCACCGTCACCTGCCACACTCTTTGTCACGGCTCATGCCAAGAAGTTCATCTCACAGGTAACTCTCGCTAATACCTGCAACACTCTTGTCATGGCTCATGCCAAGAAGTTCATCTCACAGGTAAGTCTGACTCACTGACACCTGCAACACTCTTTGTCACGGCTCATGCCAAGAAGTTCATCTCACAGGTAAGTCTGACTCACTGACACCTGCAACACTCTTTGTCACGGCTCATGCAAAGATGTTCATCTCTCAGGTAAGTCTGACTCACTGACACCTGCAACACTCTTTGTCAGGGCTCATGCCAAGATGTTCATCTCTCAGGTAAGTCTGACTCACTGACACCTGCAACACTCTTTGTCACGGCTCATGCCAAGAAGTTCATCTCACAGGTAAGTCTGACTCACTGACACCCTGCACACCTCTTTGTCATGGCTTCATGCCAAGATGTTCATCTCTCAGGTAAGTCTGACTCAGCTTGACACCTGCCACACTCTTTGTCATGGCTCATGCCAAGATGTTCATTCTCACATGTAAGTCTGACTCACTGACACCTGCAACACTCTTGTCACTGGCTCATGCAAGATGTTCATCTCACAGGTAAGTCTGACTCCCGACACCTGCACACTCTTGTCAGGGCTCATGCCACTCTTGTCAGGGCTATGCCAAGAAGTTCATCTCACAGGTAAGTCTGACTCACTGACACCTGCAACACTTTGTCATGGCTCATGCAAAGTTCATCTCACAGGTAACTGACACCTGCCACACTCATTGTCAGGGCTCATGCCAAGAAGTTCATCTCATAGGTAAGTCTGACTCACTGACACCTGCAACACTCTTTGTCAGGGCTCATGCAAAGTTCATCTCACAGGTAACTGACACCTGCAGCACTCTTTGTCATGACTCTTGCCAAGAAGTTCATCTCACAGGTAAGTCTCACCAATACCTGCAACACTCTTGTCATGACTCATGCAACATGTCTTTGAAATCAGGGGTAGGGGGTTAGATGATCGTAGCGGCCTTATAACTCTCAGGTGAAATGCAAGAAGCCAGGTAAAAAAAAAAATGTGAATGGAATGCATCAGAAATGAGAGTGACGGGGGATTTTGTATTTTGTATTTCTTTTTATCACAACAGATTTCTCTGTGTGAAATTCGGGCTGCTCTCGCCTGGGAGAGCGCGTCGCTATACTACAGCGGCCCACCCTTTTTTTTTATTTTTCTGCGTGCAGTTTTATTTGTTTTTCCTTTGACGTGGGGATTTTTCTACAGAATTTGCAGGAACAACCCTTTGGTTGCCGTGGTTCTTTTACGTGCGCTAAGTGTGTGCTGCACCATGGGACCTCGGTTTACGTCTCATTCCGATTGGACTATAGCGTCCAGACCATCACTCAAGGGCTAGTGGAGGGGAGAAAAATATCGGCGGGTGAGCCGTGTGATTCGAACCAGCGCGCTCAGATTCTCACGCTTCTAGGCGGAGGAGCATTTACCTCTGGCATCATGGATGGGGAGGGGGGTGGATGGTGGAGGAGGAGGGTCTGGGAGAGAAAGAGGAGGAAGAAAATCTGTGGGAATACTGTAGGAGGCCGGGGAGAGGAAAGAAAAAAAAAAAGCATAGCCACTATCACTTTAGGATTTTGTTTTTGTACAGCTACAGCTGAAAGTCTATACATCCATCCAACATCCATCGCCTATAGCACGTGCACACACACAACACCACACACAGAGACTTCCCGCATGCATCCCAGCTGACTGTGAAGAGTGTTTGTTGTTGCAGACAGCTGACAGTGTTTGTTGTTGTTGCAGACAGCTGATGCAGACAGCTGCCAGTGTTTATTGTTGTTGCAGACAGCTGACAGTGTTTGTTGTGCAGACAGTTGACAGTGTTTGTCGTTGTTGCAGACAGCTGATGCAGACAGCTGCCAGTGTTTATTGTTGTTGCAGACAGCTGACAGTGTTTGTTGTGCAGACAGTTGACAGTGTTTGTTGTTGTTGCAGACAGCTGCCAGTGTTTGTTGTTGTTGCAGACAGCTGACAGTGTTTGTGTTGTTGTTTCAGAAAGCTGACAGTGTTGTGGCAGACAGCTGACAGTGTTTGTTGTTGTTGTTGCAGACAGCTGACAGTGTTGTTGTTGCAGACAGCTGACAGTGTTTGTTGTTGTTGCAGACAGCTGACAGTGTTGTTGTTGCAGACAGCTGACAGTGTTGTTGTTGCAGACAGCTGACAGTGTTTGTTGTTGTTGCAGACAGCTGACAGTGTTTGTTGTTGCAGACAGCTGACAGTGTTGTTGTTGCAGACAGCTGACAGTGTTTGTTGTTATTGCAGACAGTGTAGAGTGTTTGTTGTTATTGCAGACAGTGTAGAGTGTTTGTTGATGGTGTTGTTACAGACAGTGTAGAGTGTTTGTTGATGGTGTTGTTACAGACAGTGTAGAGTGTTTGTTGATGGTGTTGTTACAGACAGTGTAGAGTGTTTGTTGATGGTGTTGTTACAGACAGTGTAGAGTGTTTGTTGATGGTGTTGTTACAGACAGTGTAGAGTGTTTGTTGTTATTGCAGACAGTGTAGAGTGTTTGTTGATGGTGTTGTTACAGACAGTGTAGAGTGTTTGTTGATGGTGTTGTTACAGACAGTGTAGAGCGTTTGTTGATGGTGTTGTTACAGACAGTGTAGAGTGTTTGTTGATGGTGTTGTTACAGACAGTGTAGAGTGTTTGTTGATGGTGTTGTTACAGACAGTGTAGAGTGTTTGTTGATGGTGTTGTTACAGACAGTGTAGAGCGTTTGTTGATGGTGTTGTTACAGACAGTGTAGAGTGTTTGTTGATGGTGTTGTTACAGACAGTGTAGAGTGTTTGTTGATGGTGTTGTTACAGACAGAGTAGAGCGTTTGTTGGTGGTGTTGTTACAGACAGTGTAGAGTGTTTGTTGATGGTGTTGTTACAGACAGTGTAGAGTGTTTGTTGATGGTGTTGTTACAGACAGTGTAGAGCGTTTGTTGGTGGTGTTGTTACAGACAGTGTAGAGTGTTTGTTGATGGTGTTGTTACAGACACGGTCGGTGGCCCAGCTGAGCCAGCTGCTGCGGGACAAGGTGCGCATGAAGTACCAGCACGACACCTTCGACCGCAAGGCGCTGGACGCACAGCTCTTCGCCCGGCTGGAGAACACGCCGCCCGCCCGCCGCCTGCCCGCCTCCTCCTCCACCTGAGTCCCATCACCTCCTCTGCCTCCACCTCCCCACCTCACCACCCTCACCCCTCCACCCACCACCCTTACCCACTCACGCCTTGAGGTCTTCCCGTCTGCTGCAGCCCTTGGATGTCCATGGGATGAGGATGATGCTGAGGGAGAAGAAGATGCGACAGGGGCGAGGGGCTGTATGAGCCATCCTTTTTGCAGCGCTAAGTTTTGCTTTGAGTTAAGAAAATGTTCCTAACTCTACAGGAAAACTCTGTGTACTTTGGAAAATTCCTAGCTCTAACCAAAACTTACCGCTGCAAAGATTGCTTCTGTGACCTGGCCTAGGTGCTGGATTTCATGAGCCGTCTTTGCATCGCTAAGTTTGCTTATCGTTAGGAACGTTTCTAAGTCCAGGTTAATTCGGCAGGCTTGGGAACGTTTCAAACGTTAGTTAAAGCGAACCTAGCGCTTCAGTGATCGTTCATGCGACCTTCCCCAGACTTTTAGCACGTCTCAGGCTGAGATGCACAGGAAGTCATCATGATGCAGAGTCTGCAGAAGAGGAGCTGTATGGCATTTTCTTTGAAAAATCATGTATTTATGTGCACTAGTTGTTGTTTTATGATTTTGTTTAGAGAAGAAAGAAAGAACTATTCTACAATGAAAAATCACGTTGTGTGTTTTTATTAATGACCTCATTCTGTGATGGATTTCAAGTTTAGTATTTTTATCCAATGAAAAGAAAATGGGTGATTTTTTTCCCCCTGGCTTCTCTGTTGATATGAAAGTATGTATACACAGTGAAAGTAATTGAAAAGTCTGTGATCTCTACTCTAATTTAAAACCAACTTCTTCCCTCATGACTGTAACTGCATTCGCATTTTTACCTTCTTTCTCATCCCCTTGGGTGGGGTGGGTGGTGGAAGAAAGAAAAGGGCAGATGATTTATGTTAATTTCTCGTCTTTTCTTTCTCTATGAATTCCATGATATTGAACAGCAACACATTGTCGGATGGCACACTTGTGTGAAGTGGTCACCCCTTGTGAGAGTCGGTGTCTTCAGTTTTGACGGCTGGATGGTTTTCGGAAGACAGGTCGTGACTCTGCCTCCAGAGCAGTGCATTGTGGGTCATGCATCCTTCCTTGTGCTTCACACTCCTTTCTTTCCAATGACTAACTCTGCAATGCATTTCGAATGCTTCAGCATGTTGTGTGGGTTGAAAAAGACCCATATTTTTGCAGTGGGGCAGTTCACTCGCCGTTCTCCCTTTCACAGAGTTTGTGGGTCAGGAGAGACCCATGCTCTCCACACAGATGGCCCCCCAACTGTGCTGTGTTGTCCGAGTTAGAAAGACTTGTGCATTTGCTTAGTGAACGAGTCTCTGGGTCTTTCTGGACCCACAGTGTAGGTCAAGGTCAAGGAAATGGAAAAAAATATTCTCTCATGCTCATTTTCTTTTTTTTTTTCCCTGTCTTTTCTTTTTCTTGTCACACTGTTTAACCCAGTTCTTTGGCAACATCTTCTTGGTGAACCGTGAAGATCTCAGCAGGGTGTAGTTTTTTCTTCATCAATTAAGAAAAAAAGGGTTATTGGGTAAAGGACCCATAGCTTATTTCAGCGAATGGGTAGTGAATTCATCTGTGAATCCACTGTGTCTGGCGCTCTGCATGGGAAGGCAAGGCCTGATTCTCTCCTGTTAGGGTTTTTTTTTTGTTTTTGTTTTTTTTAACCTTCTCTAACCGAAGTCTGGTACCCCCACACACCTGGGTAGAGTAAGGAAGATCAGAGTGAAGCGCCTTTCTCAAAGAACACACAGCACCAGGACGAAACAGAGCCTGGAACTCTGACCACTGGTGAACACTGGATCACAAGTCCAACGTTAAACCACAGTGCCCGTCCCCACCCCACCCCCCACCCCCGCCCCCTCAGTGAGCAGTCAACATAGAACCACTGTGGCCTTCATGCATCTGGTCAGATGGCAGGTTGATGTGATGCTGTGCTAACTTATTTCCTGTTTTTGGTCTGTTGTTGTGCTTTGAACGCGAGTATGTTCACCATGTCCATTTTCTCCTTCGTGTGAAAGATGTCAGTGTAGAATGATTTATTTTTTCTTCTTTTTTTTTTTTTTTTTTTTTTTTTTTGTCACTGTGTTGTGTTTAGAACTGAACACAATTATTTACCTGGGAATTGTATCTTCATTCTGCCATTTTCGTAGGAAAAGAAACTTTTGTTGAATTTTGCAGAAGGGTCAGTATTCGTCCTTTCTAGGTATCTGTGTGTGTTTGTGCAAGAGTATGCTTGTGTGTGTGTTTGAGCGCGTGCATGCACGCAAAATGGAGGGTGAGTGTGTGTGTGAATGGAGGCAAGTTACGGAACATGCCAGAGTTGCAGATGTCCTTCTCTTTTTAAAAAGAAAGAGCATGATTTTGGTAAATACCTGACTGATTCATAGCAACATAATTAAAGTCTGATGAACATCTGACTGATTTGTAACTATAGAATTAAAGTCTGATAAATAACTAACTGATTGTTAGCTATGAAATTAAAGTCTGATGAATACCTGACTGATTGATAGCTGTAGAATTAAAGTCTGATAAATGAATGACTAATTTGATAGCTATAGAATTAAAGAGAGTGACTGATAGCTACAAAATTAAAGATAACAATTCTGGTGAAGAATTGACTGATTGATAGCGATAAAAAGAAAGAGAACAACTCTTATCACCACACCATAGGTGATGTAGAGCAAAGTGGATCATCAAGTATTTCACATCATTTTAAAAAGAAAGAGCACAATTCTGTTCAAGAACTGACTGATACATATAAGAAAGAAGAGAACGATTCTGTCCAAGAACCTACTCATAGATATAAGAAGAAAGAGAATGATTCTGATCAAGAACGGACTGATAGATATAATTATAAGAAAGAGAAGGTTTCTTATCACCCCACCACCATCAATGATGTGAGAACGTCTGAGCAAAGCAGACAGTCAAGGATTTCTGGGCTGTGTGTGGGCTGCATGTTTTATGATGTGACGACTGAGGTGTCTGTTGTGTTTGGGTACAGGTTCGAATCATGCTTGGATGCATGCATGTTTTTGTTCCCCTGAGATGTGGCCTTATTTGTGGGTTTGTCTTCAGGGATTTTAAAAAAGATGGCAACATTTTGTTTGTTTGTCTTGTTCTTTCACAGACCTGCATGCTTACACACACACACACACACACACACACACACACCAGACATCACAAACACTGGTACACAAACACATGTCACATGGTAGTATCAGGGAAATCACTGAAAAACTGTATTCATGTGCACAATAAGAGGCAGATCTGTGTAGGGTATAATGTTTATTGACTGTTATTTTCTTCTCTCTCTTTTTTTTTTTAATGTGTATGATTCAACATGCTTCTTGATATGCTAATATAACATGCAACAATTTGATGACTATGTATGTATGTATATGTATGTATGTATGATGAGAACAGTGTGTACAGAAAGAGCAATGTTAGATCTGATGTAGTTTTCTTATCAACTGTATTAAAGAGGTATTATACAGCTCCTGCTGATTCCTGTGCGAGAGGAGGGTGAAACGAAAGAGACAGAGCACAAGTGTGTGTGTGTGTGTGTGTGGTGTGTGTGTTGTAATGTATTCATTACAATAGACCTTGCCTTTTCAGATTTCTTTTGCCAGTTTGTGTTACTCCGGTAGAACCAATCGTTCAGGCAACAGTATATGCCACCGAACAACCTCCATTGTCGAGCAGCAATGACACCAACAATATACAAGATAGTGTTTTGAGTCATCTGCAACAATCACAAAGAACTGCCTTCTGCTAGCTCTAAATATTACATGAAAAGTGCACTAAACAGGGTTGGTTTTAGCCTATCAATGCTCAGTGTGGATTTATTATTGATTTGATGTAGAAAAGGTACAGTATGCAGATTATATATACATGTGGATGAAAATAACAATTAAAAAAAACAAAAACATACTCCTCTTAAGATAAAAAAAAAAAAAAAAGATTAAGCAAAGAGGCTGTATCAAGAACTGAATAAGCTAACTATTTCAGAAAATGAGTTGACTCTGCAGCCAGAAAAATCTTGCATGGTTCTGCTTAATCCTGGTTGTAACCCAGATACATTACCTGCTTTTAAAGTAGGTGAGTCAGAGATTGAATATAAACAAGTAGTAAAATTCCTTGGTGTATATCTCGCATCAAAACTGACATGGAATTCAGACTTGGAACACCTGACAAAGGCTAGAAAATGCCTCAACTTATTAAAGATTGTTAGCAGGCAACACTGGCGTCAGGATACCTCTGTATTTATACACACGCAACATCGCTAGTATGCTCTGCACCAAAATACATGTTAAAAAATCACAAAGTGTGGATAATAAAGCTTATAAGCTTGCTGTTGGTGCTCCAGTTCATGCTTTTCAGAAATAAAGATTTTACCCTTTGAAGAACAGGTGAAAACATCAGCAAAGTATACACTGAGAAGTAAGACAGTTGAGAATTGAAATACTGCTGAGGTCAGTTTAAGATGAAACCTTCATTTCCCTAAAAGAGCACATGCAGTCTATCCACTCCCTTACAACTACAGGTACTTATACCTCTGACATAATAAAAATTCAGGAGTGAACCCAAATCAAACTGCCCCTCAGTTATTGTACAGGGCAATACCTAAATGGGAAATGAACGTAATATTTGACATTGATTGCCCCGATTTAAAGAAAGCTGAAGGGCCTGCTCTTTCAACTTTTGTTAAATCTCACATTCAAGAAAATTATCCAAATCACCTTAAAGTATATACAGATGGTTCAGTACTTGATAACAACCAGGCAGGGGCAGCATTTATAATTCCGTCATTAAGTGTAGTGAAGTACTGTCATATCAGTTGAGATTTCTCTATAATTTATTCATAGCAGAACTAGCTTATGGCTATTTTAATGGGATTAAACCATTTAATTAATTTCTCCATTATCATATTTCAAGTGTTATTCTGTGCTGAATCCAAATCTGTATTACAAACATTAAAATATTTTAATTTGAAGACAAGAGAACTTGTCAAAGATTTTCATCATGTTTGGGTTTTTTTTTAACCATCCATAGTACAAAGGTTCTTTTGTTTTTTTGGGTTTTTTTTAATTTTTTTTTTATCCCTTCTCATGAAGGGATTGTGGGAAATTAGCGAGTGGATTGTAATGCCAAAAAAATAAAGGTGCAATGAGTATTCACAATGCCATACAAATTCAAATTTGTATTCCATATTCATTACAAGGAGGTTATTCCCAACTGGAGAAAACATGCTGGAACCATGTCAGTAAACTGATACAAGAGTCTGATTCTGTAAGAGAAAAAGCTATAGCTATAACTCGCGCAAAATTGATCGTATGTTTTCTTTTAAAACAAAAGGACAGAAGGCTCACCAGTTTAATATACAGACTATGACTGGATCCCATAAAAACAAAATATACTTCTGAAGTGACATGCATTTGTGGTAATCAAATTACCCCCATGCATATAATCTATGAATGTGAACAGTTAAAAACGTATTTACCTCTTTCATTTACAAAATCTGCAGTTCCATCTGCGTGCCTTAGAAATGTTTTGTTTGATAATCAACCTTACTGTGTTTGAAATATTTCAGATTTAATTAGGATCCCCATTGGCTTTGTTGTAATTCTCTGGTTGACTGTTTTATTTTGTTAATATTCCTTTTTTTCTTAAGGCTAATTGAGGGCGCAATAGCCGAGTGGTTAAAGCGTTGGACTTTCAATCTGAGGGTCCCGGGTTCGAATCACGGTAACGGCGCCTGGTGGGTAAAGGGTGGAGATTTTTCCGATCTCCCAGGTCAACATATGTGCAGACCTGCTAGTGCCTGAACCACCTTCGTGTGTATAAGCACGCAGTAGATCAAATACGCACGTTAAAGATCCTGTAACCCATGTCAGTGATCGGTGGGTTATAGAGACATGAATATACCCAGCATGCATGAACCACGACAGAGTCATCGGCAAGTCGATGTTGGTCGTGTAACGGAAAGAAGAAGAAGAAGAAGAGGAGAGAGGAACAGGGAAAGTAGTGATGACATGAGTGGGGTGGGAAGGGTGATGAATTTTCGTCTAAAATCACAAATGTGGACAGACGTTAGACAAAAGAATGAAGGAACACACACACACAGATATGTGGGTGTATGTGTGTGTGTGTGTGTGTGTGTATTATGCACAAACACGGAGCTGCCGTTTCAGGAAAGTTTCACTTTCTCAAGGAGGCGTCACTGCGTTCGGACAAATCCATACACGCTACACCACATCTGTTGAGCAGATGCCTGACCAGCAGCATAACCCAACGCGCTTAGTCAGGCCTTGAGTGCATGCTTACATATTTGTGTACCTATGAAAGTGGATTTCATTTTACGTAATTTCGCCAGAGGACAACACTCTCGTTGCCATGGGTTCTTTTTCAGTGCGCCAAGTGCGTGCTGCACACGGGACCTCGGTTTATCGTCTCATCCGAAAGACTAGACGCTCAGTTTGATTTTCCAGTCAAACTTAGGAGAAAGGGCGAGAGCGGGATTCGAACCCACACCCTCACGGACTCTCTGTATTGGCAGCTGAGCGTCTTAACCATTCTGCCACCTTCCTCCTGCCGACACATACACACACGCAGGCACGCATGCGCACGCGCACGCGCGCACACACACATACACGCACGCACGCACGCACAACACGCTCACTGAAATGATTTGACACTGACGGTGCATTCAATGTTTGGCAAAACTGAGAACGAGTATCTTCGCTTGAAAAGTTCTCAGAGTATGGTTTACCGAATCTGCTGTCTGCCGTCGCCGGAAACATTGGGTCATGTGACCGTTTTGCAACAGTTGTAAACAATGGCAGACGACGGATTGAGTGTGAAGTGCTTTCTGTTTGTATTTTCAATATTATTTTCTTCCGTTGCGCTTGGGCAAAGCACTACAATAGAGAGTCATTGTACAGCAGCGAATTTTGATGTGCAGAATTTAACATCAAAGTAAGATTTTTATTTTTATTTTACTATGTCAACCCTCACCAGACAAAACAATCAGCAAGTTCAAGTAGCTGTAGTAGTAACAGTAGTTCTCTCTGGCATTTGACTGCCTAGGCCTCACGGCCTTTTTTTAATGTCCCCTTCGGTCTCCTTTGATCTGTGGGATACACATATGTTTTCTTTTACATGTACTGTAATTCACTCGTCAAAGTCAATAAAATTTTCTTTTAAATTGATGTTCATGTCAAGATTTGTGAACACATTAGTATTTTGTGCAAGTTTAGTTTCGATAGGTAGTGCATTCCATATTTGTGCAATGAATTTTTCCTTAGGTTAGTATTACAGTGCCCTTGCAAATTTTCATCATTGAATTTCTTGTACTCTCATAATCTGACATTCTAAAAATATTATTCACATTGACTTCATTAGCAATTTAACATTTTGTACGTTTCTGTTAAATCCCCACTTAGCCTTCTTATACCCTTTAATGAATGCAGATTTAAGTATATAAGTCTCTGTTGATAGCTCATAGATTTGCATTCTTTTAATATCTTAGTTGCTCTTCTTTGTGCCCTTTCTATCGCTATAGATTGTTTCTTGAGGTATGGGTGCCACACAATATTACCATATTCTGCTTGTGATTTAACCAATGCTTTATACAGTTTAAGAAATATATCTTTATCTTAATAGGTAAATGTACTCTTAATTATTCGTATCATCTGGTTGGCTTTATTTATTATATTCTGTATATGTATGTCAGATGATACTGTAGTTTAGTATCAAAAGTTATGCCACGGTCTTTCTCACTTTGACATTTCTCAGTGTCCTGTGTGGTGTCTTCTATTATCATATGGTATTTGTTTTCAGGATTTTTCCCCATGTGCATTACTATACACTTTGATACATTAAAATATAGATTCCATCTCTCAGTCCAGCCCTGTAACTTTTATCAGTCCTTTTGTAGTGTAGTATTATTTTGTGCATTGCCACAAAGTTTAGTATCATCTGCAAATATTTTGCATTTGCTTTCTATACTTTCAGGGAGGTCATTTTATGCATATTGTAAAAAGCTGTGTCATGATCGATAAGGTTTTTAATAAATTAATAATTTAAACTTCATTGAAATCACACACACACACAGACACAATCAGTTTTTAGTTCCAAAGGGTAATAATTAAAAAAAAAAAAAATGTAGTACTCAAACAACTGCAACTGTGAAAGGGGGGGGGGATGGGGGGGGGGGGGGGGTTAGTACAGTGCAGATTGTCACCTGCAGGCGATAGCTGATCCCCTTCTTTCATCAGTGCCAGCATGATTTCCAAAACCTGTGCTTCTCCAGTGATTGATTGATGCAACACACGACATTGTACCACCCAACAGTTTCTTCCTCTCTCACTCCCTGTCCCCAGTAAGGGATGTGTTGTCTTTGAGGTCAACTCTGGGTCAGCCACAGACCTGTTCTTGGCCTCCTCTCCACTCTCTCTCCTGGTTTTGCAACATCTAGCTCTACAGCTAATCCCCCCCTCCACCCTCTCTGCAAATCATCAGTCTGGCTTTCAATCACACCAAGCTAGCCATCTAACAACATTTTGCCACCACAAGTATTAATTGCCTCATCTTGTTTCTCTAACATCTTGGGTAACTTCTTCTTCTGCGTTCACTCGTATGCACACGAGTGGGCTTTTACGTGTATGACTGTTTTTACCCCGCCATGTAGGCAGCCATACTCCGTTTTCGGGGGTGTGCATGCTGGGTATATTCTTGTTTCCATAACCCACCGAACGCTGACATGGATTACAGGATCTTTAACGTCCGTATTTGATCTTCTGCTTGCATATACACACGAAGGGGGTTCAGGCACTAGCAGGTCTGCAGATATGTTGACCACCCTTTACCCACCAGGCGCCGTCACCGTGATTCAAACCCGGGACCCTCAGATTGACAGTCCAACGCTTTAACCACTCGGCTATTGCGCCTGTCCCTCTTGGGTAACAAAATCACAAAGGGTGTATGCAACATGCTGCTGTTTCAAGTCACTTGAGCTAGATTGCGCTTCATTATCCACCATCTTGAAATTTTCTGAGAGGAGTACCGACAGTAGTATTCAGTAATTACCATACAGAGCATGATTGGCTTTTGCACCATGCAGATAATAAAAGACCTATCAGATCAAGCTTTCTGACTGGTGGCTATTGGGACACACAAACTTTAAGTGAAACTGTGAAACATCTGAAATGATGCAGACAACAACAACAAAATACACACACACACACACACACACACACACACACACACACACACATGTATGTATATATATATGTATATATAAATGTTTGTCATGGGGCAAATAGCAAAGCATTTTTGATGATGTATATGTCAATTGTCATGGGGCACTGAAAATGTGAAGGCTTTAACTTTTGTGAAGTGGTCAGCTGTGTGGTCCCTGTCTTCCCATTTAACTCCATAGTTCTGGTTAGGAGCCGGCAGCGGGCCTAAAAACCCCACCTCTGCTGGGATTTGAACCCACATCCTCCCAGCTGTCAGTCCATGATGCTAACCACTTCGCCACAGCAGCTGGTGCTTGGATTCTTTGCAAACGGCAGTTCCAGAATCAACTCTTCCAGTGCCATAGTGGAGGCCATAAGTCTTTGCAAATTGAAGCCACTGCCATCAGTCCAGAACTGTATGTAGATCCATTCTGTGAAATCTTCTTTAGCCTCTCTTATAATCATGCTGAAGAAGATTGTAAAGAGGGTAGCGAGCAAGGACACAGCCTTGTTTGACCCCATTGTTAATTGGGAATAGGTCAGACAGAACACCGCTGTGTTTCATGTGCCCCAGCTGGCCTTTGTGGAGCTGCTGCAGTGTGGTGAGGAGCTTTGGTGGACCACCCAGTCTTGACACAATCATCCAGAGCCAGTTTCTGCTAACCGTATCAAAGGCTTTGGTCAGATCAGTGAATGATCCTTTGTTTTTGTACAGAGAGAGACAATGACGGGGTCATAGTTGGGAATTTAGAGTGGCTGATTCTGTAATAGGGTCAGTGCATGTTTTGTGTACTGCAGAATTTGTTTTTGTGTGTATGTTTGCACATGCCAGTATAGATGTGCTGGTGTGTGTGTGTGTGTTTGCATGCTTGTGTGTGTGTTTGTTTTTTGTGGACGTCAGGAGTTAAGTCATTTTCAAATGGTTCTTTGATATTTGATGATAGTGATTATGTTTTATTTCTGTAAACACTTTATCATATATACACATCTTTTTATCAACCTGTATCCATCTCTCCTCACTTCCATTTCTTTTCTTCCCAAATATGTTCACAGAAAGGGTAGGAAACTTTGCAGTGTTGCTCAGAGGAAAACAACAACAACAAAACAACATGTAGATTACTGTTTGTAAAACAGCAAGATTACTGTTTGTAAAACAGCTGTTGCCATATAGTGATATATACTGTTTTGATGTAATATTGCTTCATGTCCATGCAGGATTTGGAGGTTCAGTGTACACAGCTCAGCACATCCCAAATGTCTCCACCTGAAAGGAAACAACACAGTTACCAAAGATTGCCAGATCACTATGGCGGTTTGTCAGAATGTCAGCATGGAAGGTAGTTGCAAAAATGCTTCCGTGTGTGAAAGTTACACAGCTGTCAACAGCAGCTACAACCTTGGCAAGTATGTCCCTGGAAGAAATCCTCTCGACACTTCTGGTAAGAGATCAGATCTGTATGATCATGTTTTATACTCTTGAACTTTTTTTTTAAACAATAGGGGTGGGGGTGGGGGGAAGTCACTGCAACCATTTTCTGACAGCTTCTTGGCATCTTCAGGCAATAATAACTATGATGATGTGTCATTTTGACAAAAAGACTTGAAATTAATTATCCTTTCTGTAGCAGAGAGCAACAGGTGCAACTTATGTGACAATGAGAAAGATGCAATAGAACGCTATCTATATAGTTGTCATAACTCTCAATCCTTTTTGGAAGAAACTGAATATGTTTTAAGACAAACGTACCCATATTAACAGATAACTGTTTGATATTGAACTAATTCTATCTGGTGCAGCAAAAAAAACATGGCACCCAATTAAGTATTGGACTTAATTACTCTGCTCTGGAAGTTTTTTTCTTCATAAGTGCAGACTATAAAAAAAAAAGAAAACCAGATATATATATATATATATATATATATATATATATATATATATATACACACACACAAATGGAAGTCACGATCAGTTGGCACTGGAGCAGCACCTGTTGTGGCTGTGCAGACCAGTGCAGGAATGACAGTCACTGCCACAGCGGCTGCATTTTAAGGCGGTGTCTGCGGGGTTGAACTTGCGGGCTATTCTTGACAGAAAATCCCCAGATTGGAAATAGGCCCTGATGTCTCCATTTTCCTTTAAAGTGGAAAAATACCAGACACAACCTGGGGGGGCAGTAGCAAGGGATCCCCCCCCTTCCTTGTGAAAAAGAGAGACACCAGGTGCCTGAATTCATTATCCAACAAATGTTCTTTCTTTGGGGTTTAAGAATGGTATTTCTTGCTTTGATCATGGTATTTCTTGTACACCTTTGCACAAATTCAAAGATATTATGTACATGTTTTGTCATGATCCTACTTTAAAATTAGTACAGAATTATTCTCGGCTCCCAAAATGAAAAGACATCCTGCAGTATATTGCAAACTGAATCAAAACACTGTGCTGGGATCCCTTTCAGCCCTGCCATCAGGCACTGGGTTCACAGTGAGGTATCCACCAGGAGAGAACTATGTTCTGCTGCCCAACAACACCAACTGCACACTGCAGACTGTGATGACGTTTTATTGCAACACCACAGCGCTTTGGAGCGTTGAAAAATCCGCTCCAGTTCTCCCCGTCCCTGTGCAACCTTCCGTTCACTTTGTGCCAGGATCACACATTTGCACAGTGAGTATGGGTGTGTCAGCTGCTTTACCTGTTCATTGAGTATGGATCACATGTTTGCACAGTGAGTATGGGTGTGTCAGCTGCTTTACCTGTTCAGTGAGTATGGATCACACGTTTGCACAGCGAGTATGGGTGTGTCAGCTGCTTTACCTGTTCAGTGAGTATGGATCACATATTTCCACATTGAGAGTGGATGTGTCAGCTGTTTTCCCTGTTCAGTGAGTATGGATCACATATTTCCACATTGAGAGTAGATGTGTCAGCTGTTTTCCCTGTTCAGTGAGGTTGGACCACACATTTCCACATTGAGAGTGGATGTGTCAGCTGTTTTCCTTGTTCAGTGAGTATGGATCACACATTTCCACATTGAGAGTTGATGTGTCAGCTGTTTTCCCTGTTCAGTGAGTATGGATCAGACATTTCCACATTGAGAGTTGATGTGTTGGCTGTTTTCCCTGTTCAGCGAGTATGGATCAGACATTTCCACATTGAGAGTAGATGTGTCGGCTGTTTTCCCTGTTCAGTGAGTATGGATCACACGTTTGCACAGGGAGTGTGGATGTGTCAGCTGCTTTACCTGTTGCGCGAGTATGGATCAGACATTTGTACAGTGAGTATGGGTGTGTCAGCTGTTTTCCCTGTTCAGTGAGTATGGATCAGACATTTGCACAGTGAGTATGGGTGTGTCAGCTGTTTTCCTTGTTCAGTGAGTATGGATCAGACATTTCCACATTGAGAGTGGATGTGTCAGCTGTTTACCCTGTTCAATGAGTATGGATCAGACATTTCCACATTGAGAGTGGATGTGTCGGCTGTTTTCCCTGTTCAGTGAGTATGGATCACACATTTGCGCAGTGAGTATGGGTGTGTCAGCTGCTTTACCTGTTCCGTGAGTATGGATCACACGTTTGCACAGTGAATGTGGATGTGTCAGCTGCTTTATCTGTTCAGTGAGTATGGATCAGACATTTGCACAGTGAGTATGGATCAGACATTTGCACAGTGAGTATGGATGTGTCGGCTGTTCAGTTTCAGTTTCAGTTTCAGTAGCTCAAGGAGGCGTCACTGCATTCGGACAAATCCATATACGCTACAACACATCTGCCAAGCAGATGCCTGACCAGCAACATAACCCAACATGCTCAGTCAGGCCTTGAGAAAAAAAAAGAAAAGAAAAAAAGGTGAATAAATGATAGATATTAAAAAAAGAATTAAAAAAACCCACCTACTACCACTACTAATAATAGGTATAAGGCGCAAAAACCTGCTGAAGGCTGTTCAGTGAGTATGGATCAGACATTTGCAGAGTGAACATGGATGTGTTGGCTGCTTTACCTGTTCAGTCATACAGTCCTCGCTCCACTGTCCAGTGCCTGAGGCGATGGCAATGTGGCACCTGGTCGATGTCCTCTGCTGTATGGAGGGGATGTCTGCAGTGTTAGGCCTTGGCTCTTCACCTCTCTCTCTGTCTCTGTTGCTGTCTTTCTCTCTGTCTCCCTCTGTCTCTGACTCTCATTCTCTCTCTCTCTCTCTCTCTCTCTCTCTCTCTGTCTCTCCAATGTCCTACACCAGGTTTGCATTGGGTCTGTCACAGTTTCTGCTTTGTGTGTTATTAAACCTTCACTTAAAATTTGTTGTCATCTATTTTTGTAGCCATTGTACTTTAGTTTGAAGGATGTGTGTGAGTGTATGGGGGCGCGAGGGGGGGGGGGGAGTGTAAATCCCTGCTTTATCTGTTAAAGTATGTGTTTTCTTCAGTGTTTTTTTTTTTTTTTGTTTTTGTTTTTTGTTGTCGGTTTTTTTTTAGTGTGAGTGTGTGTGAGACCTTCATAAACATTGACAGTTGGGATTATATGCCATGAGATTTTGTTTAAGTATGTAGTATTTCACATTTCTCATTAATTTTGATTTGTCATTCCTCAGTTCACTCAGCTGTTTTGTGAGATTCTCTTTTGCTGTTGAATTTTGTTTTTATTATCATGAAAACCACTGTAAACTTTTGTGTTTTTGGCTTTAAAAAAAAAATAAAAAAGAAAGAAAGAAAGAAAATATGGTTAAAAGTAACAGTGAGTGATTTGTTTTCATATTCAACAGTGATATTCAATCTGATCAAGGATGTAAATGAAGTCCCACCACAAATTCCCGAGGAATAGTGCTGGAAACTGTAAAGTTTTCTTATGTCACAGTATCTGTTCTAACTCCTGTGCATAGTGCAAACAAGTAACGTTGATCTTCTTTGCTTTTAGTTGGTTAACCTTTAATGTTATAATTAATAGGTATAATTTTTCACATTGAGATATATATTCTTTGGTGATTTTTTTTTTTTTTTTTTTTTTTCTGAACGTCAAAATTATCCTATATGGATGTTACACACTGCATATTTACAAGGGAGAATTGAGAAGATACTGGTATACTGTTGATGTGAAAATTCGGTAATTAGTGAAAACACACATGCACATGCACAGAATCACACATACACACAAACACATACACACAATCACATACACACAATCACTTACAGACTGCCAGACACGCAAACACACAACACAACACACACACACACACACACACACACACACACTTACACACAGCAGTTTTACTGACCATAAGTACAAACAATCCTGATTTATGTGTGCACATAGCTTCTGAATCAGATACTCTTTTTTTGTCTTTTTTTTTCCATGGTATGTTTAGGGTTTTGTTAATTTTGTACCACTGATTTTGCAGTACAACTTCCAGTTTGATTTTGCTGGAGCTTGCCCAGTGACAGTCCCCAGCAGACCCGACCAGCTGAGTACGGGCAGTATTCTGATCATGATGTGAGTGCTTGTCTGGTGATGATGGTGATGTGGACACCTATACAGCGCCTGTCCTCGGTCACAACCAAACGCCAAGCACTTAAGAGAGTCCCCAAACTCCAAGCACAATGCAAACACAGAGTCCTCAAATTCCAGGCACTTTATGAACACAGAGTCCCCAGACTCCAAGCACTTTACAGAGTCACCAAACTCCAAGCACTTTACAGAGTCACCAAACTCCAAGCACTTTACAATCACACAGTCCCCAAGACTCCAAGCACTTTACAGAGTCACCAAACTCCAAGCACTTTACAATCACACAGTCCCCAAGACTCCAAGCACTTTACAGAGTCACCAAACTCCAAGCACTTTACAATCACACAGTCCCCAAGACTCCAAGCACTTTACAGAGTCACCAAACTCCAAGCACTTTACAATCACACAGTCCCCAAGACTCCAAGCACTTTACAGAGTCACCAAACTCCAAGCACTTTACAATCACACAGTCCCCAGACTCCAAGCACTTTACAGAGTCACCAAACTCCAAGCACTTTACAATCACACAGTCCCCAAGACTCCAAGCACTTTACAGAGTCACCAAACTCCAAGCACTTTACAGAGTCACCAAACTCCAAGCACTTTACAGAGTCACCAAACTCCAAGCACTTTACAATCACACAGTCCCCAAGACTCCAAGCACTTTACAGAGTCACCAAACTCCAAGCAGTTTACAATCACACAGTCACCAAACTTATTATCAGTATCATTACACACAGCAGAAGTTATTATGTTGCTTTTGCTTTCACAGTTTGTGGTTGTAGCATTTAATGCACATTATGTGTTTTGTTATTTTTGCTTTTATGAACGTAGCATTTGACATACTTTATCTCTTTGTGTATATATGCACGTATGTGCATTTGTGTATCATGTGCTTAATGTGTGTATCTGTGTACCAACATGTGTATTAATTTTGTGCAATTTTTGTGTACATACGTAGGTGTGCGCATGTTTATATATGTGTTTGTGTCTGGTTGTGTACAAGTGAGTGAGTGTGTGTGTGTGTGTCTGTGCGTGCGTGTACACACAAAAATTGTCTTATTTGAGAATAAAGTTGATCTGTGATCTAAGGAGGATGGGGGATGTCTTACAGTTGATTATTCACTGGATGAATTTCTGATTGCAGTATATGTCTCAGGGTGCACTACATTTACAGCTGCTGTTCTTTTTGTATTGTTGTTCATTTTGTTATTGCTGGCTTGTTTGTTTTTTTCCCCAGTGTGAACTCAGCTTGATAGACTTGTGGGAAAGAAACATGTGCTTCAGGTTTATCGTGCTGGTGATCAGACTTTTAACTAAGGAAACATCCGTTTCAGGTTCATAGTGCTGGTGATCCTGTATTTCGTCATGGGCTGCTTCATTAACATTGCCCGTGGTAAAGTCGGGGAAGAACTGATTCCACACCACCGTTTCTGGAGCATGCTTCCTGTTTACATCATGGTACGGAACGGATCATGGTTGTCTTTCCGTCTTTCTGCGTGTATGCCTTGTTTTGTAGTGACCGTCACAGCCTCGAGCTCTGTTCTGCTGTTATTTAGATGACATTGAATTTACTGCTGTTACATCAATTCACATGTCAACATTTGAACACATAGTGTGTCAGAATAGTCTAAGAAGAAACTCTGTAAGCTGTTCTTATTTTAGACAAGGGTAATTGAAAGACTGGGTTTTGAGAAAGAATTGAAAATGTTGCTAACTTGGATCAGAGAGAAAAGGTCTGTGACCCATGATTTCTGAACATTGGCGCTGTACGGTCCTTGGTTCTTAAAATCTCTTCCACAAAATATCTGACACTGTTCCAGCATTACATCTTTCACATCTAATCTTGAAACATATTTGTTCAAACAATACTTGAAACTATAAATCTTTTTCCCCTCGGTGGTCTTCATGTTTGTGTGTGTGTGTGTGTGTGTGTGTGTGTGCGCGCGCGTATGTGTGTGTATATGTGTTTGTCTGTGCGTGTGTGTTTATGTGTTTGTGTGTGTGCGCGTATGTGTGTGTGTGTGCGCACACGCGCACGTGTGTGTGTGTGTGTGTGTGTTTCTTTTCAAGAGGAGGGTGAGGTGAGAGGTGTGTGAGTGCTGTCATACTGTTTTAAAATCAGCATGTTCATGTCTTTTATGTTTTTATATATTCCTGTATCCATGCCTTATGCATTTTAAATGTGCATGCCTAGAGTCACAGGGTAAGCACCATACAGATGCAAATTAGTAGTAGCAGTAGTAATAGTGTGTATGTATCATTACAAATATGTTCCTGTCTTTTTCCAGGATGGCATTATGTTCACAGTGACCTGTGGAGGAAGATCAAAAGAAACATACGAGAGAATCTGAATTTTTTTTTTTTAAAGAAAAAAAAAGGTGCACTTTGTACCAGAGGGAAGATGGTCTATTTTCATATCAATTGTATTTTTCTTACATTTTGTATTCTACGGTATTGTCGTTCCATTTTGTACAGTATTTATTCCTAATGTCACAGTATATTTTTTTAACTGTTGATCAGACTTTTTTCCTTTTTTTTTTTTTTTAAATGTGCCTTAAGTAATTTCACGACAGCGAACAAGAAAATGATTTCATGATACCACTGTGCCTTCGTATTATTTTTTCATGTTGATTATTGGAGTGTAATGGTGCTGTATTCAATGGGCCTTTTCCTACTGACTTCACTGGTCAGTTTATTTTCAATGGATCGAAATGAATGGATGAGTTATGAAGTTTTCAGTATTCATCAGCTCACATGTGTGAACAAAGGGAGTCTGTGAAATAACCCTGTCTATCTTGTCTGTGTATGTGTCTGTGTGTGTGTCTGTGTGTGTATAGGTGTGTGTCTGTGTGTATGTATACATGTGTGTCTGTCTGTATGTATATTCATCTTCTCTGACACCAAATTTAGCTTGGCTTTGGGCGGAAAAAACGGAAAAAAAAGAGTTGTTTCCATACATTCCAATTATAGGGGTTTCAGTATTTCCTGATCATGAAACTTTTATTTCACTCACCTCTGGATTGACAAGATTTTTTTTTGGGGGGGGGAGTCATTTCTGGATTGATATCAGATTTGCGAAAATTGCCTTTCATCAAGTTGTGGTTTTAAGACAATATGTCATTCTCTTTTTGTGCCAGCATTGAAAAATGGAAAAGAAAATTCTAGACAGACCATACTAACAGCGCCATCAACATGTTTCTATGTTTATCGTTTGCTAACATTTAAAAAAAAAAAAAAAAGAAGGTAATTAACAAAAATAAACTTGCTGAACAATCGAGTTGGTGACACAGTTTACTACTGTTCAGTGCTATCTTGTCTCAGTTTTTTTTCTCTAGGAATCGTTCATTATTCAGCAGTTATTTTCATTATGAAATACCTGTGTGGTAAATTTACAGAAACGACTGGTGTAGGCTAAAAGTAACAGATAAACTGTGTGGATGTTTCCCTTTTTTTTATGTATTAGACTACGAAATGTTGATCTGATGTTGACTGGACTGCCCAGCTGAGGTGAACACTCACATCAACGCGCACAATTTGCAGTTCTACAAACACTTGTATTTTGATGGGGGGGAGGGGGGATGGGCACAATAGCCGAGTGGTTAAAGCATTGGACTTTCAGTCTGCTGGTCCTGGGTTCGAATCTCGGTCACGGCGCCTGGTGGTTGAAGGGTGGAGATTTTTCCGATCTCCCGGGTCAGCATATGTGCAGACTTCCTCGTGCCTGAACCCCCTTCGTGTGTATACGCAAGCAGAAGATCAAATACACACGTTAAAGATCCTGTAATCCATGTCAGCATTCGGTGGGGTATGGAAACAAGAACATACCCAGCATGCACATCCCCGAAAACGGAATATGGCTGCCTACGTTGCAGGGTAAAAATGGTCATGCACGTAAAAGCCCGCTGAACGAAGAAGAAGATGGTGACGGGAAAGAAAAGGAATAAATTTTGCATTTTAGGTGTTATCTGATTGTAGTAATTCAGTTGTTATTTCATAATGAAATCTATGTTTTTCCATGTTTCAGTTTCGGTAAGCAAAAACGAATTACATATCTTTGTCACGCACGGCGGCACAAGGCAGCCCTTTTAGTTTTGGCGCGAAGCGGAGGGGAGAGGGATGAACAGCGAGCGAGCGCGAAACGTTGGAAAGGTGATAGCCTGGACAGACAGGCAGGCAGTATATGGGGCAGCGCTCTGGCGCACCACTAACTTCGCGCTATTCTTTGCGGAGCGCATGTTACACGGGCAGTGTGTACAGCTGTGAACAGCTTCGCTGCTGCTGATAAACTGTCAGAAACAGGGTTATGTGCTTTTAAAAAATAATACTCTATGTCAGAATGCAACAAGAAGGGCGCTATGGGTGTGAATGGATGTGTGATTTTCTGACAAATTTAACGATACCAAACATGAGTAGGTTTAATTTCCTACAGGCAGTGTACAAGCGGTCCAAAACTTAGCGAGCACACGAACATTCTGTTCGAACTGAGGAACACACACGGAACGTAGTTCAATTTCAACTCCGTGTTGTGTGTGTACATCGTTTTACTTGGAGATAAAACTTGTATCATGATATACATGCATGTCTCCACGATACAACTGGAAGGAAAATATAGCCGATACATTACCTAGAGGTGGCAGACCGCCCCGGAATTAGTATCAGTATTTAACGATCAGCTCCACTGAGAACTGCTGCCAGCCACTTAAGTTTCACACTTCTCTCAACATCACGGGAAGAGAGACGGACAGGCAGACATATATATGCAGGGACAGACATACTGAGAAACAGAGGAACGTGTACGGAGAGAGAAAGGGGAGAGGCACAGAGAGAGAGGGAGAGAGACAGACGCAGAGAGAGAGAGAGAGAGACGCACACAGAGAGGGGGGGAGAGATTTTCGCCGACTAGATGTTTTGCGTGTCAGTATGTGTGCCTTTGCTTGCGACATGCATTTGGTCAGTCTAAAAGATACACCTTGACGATACCATGCTTTTAGTAAACGATCACAATGTAACGTACTGACATGCATTTGTAAGTTCTAAATAATAAAATCCATTCCTACCTGAACTTATAAATCCGTATGAACTCCTTGTTTGTAGTTGGTAATCCACTCAGTTGAAGTGTGACACTGACTAAACTCACCCTTTTTTTTCTTTTCTTGTTTTTTCCTTACAATGTGTGTGTGCGGGAGGGAGGGATTCAGGGTGGAGAAAAGAACAGGGCTGAAAATTTCTTTATTCTTTACTTTTTGATTTGTGCCGTGATTCTCCTGCTTGGGGTACGACTTGCTGACGCATGGGGGAGACAATAGTCATGTGCTCTTGCATGATGACACGCAGTTTGTCATCTTGTGACTGCATCCCTAATACTTTCTTTTGAGTGAATTGACGACTGCGTGTGTTGCCTCCCCCCCTTGTTCATTTTTTTGTAGCACTTGATACAAATGCATGTGGGATGTTTGCCCTCTTCATCATTCGAAACATCTAGACCGAAAAAACGAAACAGTTCAGAAGAATACTTGGCACAAAGTCTTGCATTCAACCCCTTATCTTTATCTCTTCTGAGAACCCGCTCACCACACACACAACACATATTATCCAAACATCTCAAGTGTTCACTGAAGGTGTGTTGCCCAGTCAGCAATGCTGCCACTACCGCACCAGATTCCATTTTTGTCGGCACTCACACACACACACTTAGGTCAAATAACTGGATGTAACACAAACACTCGGACAGTGTCTGGTAAATCACACAACACACTTAAAGTTCACATTCACTGGAATCATGTACACAAAAATGACAGCAAACAAAAACCGGTGTGCACGAATATGATTAAATGAAAATCACTTAAACAATACACCTTTCTCTGCTGGAAACATAGGCACAAAGAGCGCGGCGCGCGCTCCCCTCCCCCCCCCTCCCATCCCAGAGGAATCTAGGTCAGCAGCCGTGCTCCTGACCGCTCACTGAACTCTGAAACTAAATAGCTCTGCTGGAAGTTAAGCGGCACAGCCGTGCACGGTCTTGCCTGCATACCGACTGTCATTGTGTGGAGTGTAAACTTTATTTTCTACTTAATATGCTAGATTTTACCCTTTATTCTCCTTTTTTTCCCCCCTTTTTTGTCTTTGCCTACTCATGAGCAAGGGCAGCATGTGAAACAGACACATGGGCTTATACTCAACCCTCATAAATATAAATTTTTTTCTTGTCTGAGTTTTTTACAAGTGTACAGAGCTTTTGCTTAAATTTGTCAAAGCCAGGGAATTGTGATGAAGATGGGGAAAGCTTGAAACTTTGATAAATATGGCTGTGAAACAAATGTTACGTGGATTAATGTGATTGTAAAACGATGAAATGTGGATCAATGTGGTTGTAAAAGAATGCAATGTGGGTCAATGTGGTTGTAAAACAATGCAGTGTGGATCAATGTGGTTGTAAAACAATGCAATGTGGATCAGTGTGGGTTGCTTTTGGTGGAATCATTCCATGTTTGGTACATGTAACCTTTGGGTTGACAGGCACTCATTTGGGATGGTGTGCAAAATGTAATACGATTTGGGTTGATATTTGTCGTTGACATGTTTTGGTTACAGTTGTATATTCTGGATAGTTATTGTATTGTTACTTGGACAAAAAAAAAGTGCAATTTTTGTAAGTAAAAAAAAAAAAAAAAAAAAAAAAAAAAATCTTGCCAGTGTATCTTTCATTCATTTGCTAACAGTTGTGGAAGAAAATTGCATCATGATTACTAATGTGATATGTGTGGTTGTTGTAGTGTTGCAGTGTCTGCTGTACAATTTATCTTGATTTTTGTCTCTTCCTTCATGTTTCTTGTCTGTGCTGAATGATGTACAACCAGATAGGAAGATAGCTCCAGCAAAGTGTACAATTTAGAAAAAAACATTACAATGCTTTCCTGGCATTGTAGCTCCTGCAAAATGTACAGTTTAAAAGATATTACAATTTTTTTCCGGGCACTAGGAAAAGTTTTTTTAAAATTTATTTGAATCTTTATGAGAGAGAGAAAAAAAAAGGAAACCCTTCGTTTATTATGGATTGTGTATCAGTTTGATGAAGTGCAGGGAAACTGACATTGAGGCAGTGCTCTCTCTCTCTCTCTCTTTGATGAAGTGCAGGGAAACTGACATTGAGGCAGTGCTCTCTCTCTCTCTCTCTCTCTCTCTCTCTCTCTCTCTCTCTCTCTCTCTCTCTCTCTCTCTCCAGGGCTCCTATTTTTACAAGAATTTGCGGATTTCTGCGAAAAGTAAAAATGAGATTCAGCGTGAAAAAAAAATCAGTGTCAAAAAAGAAAAAAAAGAAAAAAAAGTTGACAAAATCTGGAAGCAATTGGCAGCTGCAAGAGCAACTGAACTGAATAAGTGTTATTTGTTTAGAGTGATAACTGGGAATATTGTTACTGTGAGACACTTACTGAAGCTGTGTAGGTGAAAACTGAAAAGTGCTGGTGTGTATCAATGTTTTTTCATCCCTGCAGATTAAGAATGGGTGTGCTCTGTGTGAAATGTAGATTTATGATGATGGCAGTAAAGTGCTGTAAATGTGCTCCGATTTGTGTCAGATTGCAGCATTTTGATTGTAAATTTCAAATTTTTTCCAGGACCCCCCCATGGAATTTCAGGGAATTTTTTTATTTTCCTCAGTGGCAGCCCTGCTTTCTCTCTCTGTGTCTTTCTCTACTTTGGTCAATGTCTCTTTTTCTCATTATGTGTGTGTGCATGGGTGTCAGTGAGTGTGTGTTTGAGTGTGTGTGTGTGTGTGTGTGTGTGTGCGTGCGTATGAGTGCTAGTAATTAAAAAAAAAAAGTTGAATGTAAACAAAACAATTCAAGTCAAACTTTATGAAAATAGAATTTGCTTCACATTGTTTGTCAGGATTCTGGATCACATAAATCATTATTATGTTTGTTCAGATGTGTGGTATTTCATTACAATAGTGCCATATCTAAACCAACCAGGATTGTATATACTTTGGAAGTACAGTGATTGTCTTCAACATTGATATCAAGCCTTAGAGTCATTACTGTTATTAGTTTCTTCATACAATTAGCAGCAAATGTATTATTGAGACATAAAATGACGTTAGGCAGGTTTCAGATGTTTTATTTGATGGTGCTGTATTATCAGTACAGACAACATAGCCATGGAAAATGGTTTTGTCTTTCATTGTAAAGGTAAAATATCTGAAGTGGAGTGTTGGCCTTGAGGTAATGCGTCCTATTAGGAAGCAAGAAAATCTGAGCGCACTGATTCGAATCCCATAGTCACCAGTATTTTCTCCCCCTCCACTAGACCTTGAGTGGTGGTCTGGACGCTAGTCATTCGGATGAGACTATAAACCAAGGTCCTGTGTGCCACATGCACTTAGCGCATGTAAAAGAACCCATGGCAACAAAAGGGTTGTCCCTGACAAAAATCTGTAGAAAAATCCACTAGTCGATATGAAAAACAAATAAAACTACACACAAGAAAAAAACAACAAAGGGTGGCGTTCTCAGTGTGGTGACGCGCTCTCCCTGGGGAGAGCAGCACAAATTTCACACAGAGAAATCTGTTGCGACATAAAAGAGTAATATAATACAAATAGCCTTTTACGGCCATCGGGGCAGTGAATTGTGATCCACGGTGTCCAGGGCTCAGCATAGAAAGGTGGGGCCCAATCCTCTCCTCCTGACACTTTAACCCTTTGAGCCCTGAGTTCCTGAGCAATTTTAACCCTTCTGCCTGAGCTCCTGAGCCAAAATTTGCAAATAATTGGTATTTAATATGTCATGGCAGATATAAAAAGAGTGCCCTGACCACCGCTTTACCGGTGGTAGAGAAAAATGACATAATACCTTGCCACTGGTTGAGCGGTGCGTAAACACTCGTGTCGTGTTTTGCTATTGGCTGACTTATATTGAAATCGATCTTTTTTTATCCAAAGCACATGCACAAAACACAGTGAAAAGGCGCGGCCATGTTGGTACTACGTTCACTGACGTCAAAATATTACGTTTTTTCTGATTGGCTCTTCAGTATAAGTCAACCAATAGCAAAACACGACACAAGTGTTTACGCACCGCTTAACCAGTGGCTAGGCATTATGTCATTTTTCTCTACCACCGGTAAAACGGTGGTCAGGGCTCAAAGGGTTAACCTTCACCAATCAGAGTCTGGTACCCATTCAAACCTGGGTGGAGTGAGGAAAATTGAAGTAAAGTGCCTTTCCACAGGATGCGACTCCGTGTGGAAACGGGGGCCTCGAACCCCGATCACTGGTGAACACTGGATCAGAGGTCCAATGCCGATCTACTTCCGCCACACTGTCTCATGTTGTTTTGGTTGTTGGGCTTTTGACTCGCTTGTGTAAACAAAGTGAGTCTATGTTTTAACCCGGTGTTCGGTTGTCTGTGTGTGTGTGTCTGTGTCTGTGTGTCCGTGGTAAACTTTAACATTGACATTTTCTCTGCAAATACTTTGTCAGTTGACGCCAAATTAGGCATAAAAATAGGAAAAAATCAGTTCTTTCCAGTCATCTTGTTTAAAACAATTTTGCACCTCTGGGATGGGCACAAAAAAATAAAAAATGAAGCCTAATTGTATGCAAACTGCATTTACTGTTATATTTATATTTTTTGTATTCTCTAAACTTGGCAGTTTGATCTGATATTCTAACCCAACAACAAGAGCAGTCATTATTATCATTTTTTGCTCAAACAGGAACTTCTTTTGCTAAGCATGGAAGTTTTATTAATTTGCACACATTTTGGTGCAGATAGTAAAAAAGGGAAATTACTCTGTAATTAATGCTAGGGGACTTAATTTGCTTTAAACTGATCTTTCTCATCTTAAACATTACATTTTGAAATTATACTCAATACATAAAAAGCTTGGATTTTTTTTTAAGTGTATCACAAGTGAGTCTTGAAGGCCTTGCCTCTCTTGTTTTTTCATGTAAAGGGATCCAAAAGAGAATGAAAAACACTATTGATGTCATGGTTTTGTTGAGCAGTTGTTGTGTGGTTGTGATTGTTGTGACTACCGCCTTCACTTCTGTGTTTGTACATCCATGTGTTAGTGTGTGAGAAAGGCATGAGTTGGTCATTTGTGTGTGGCAAACCTGTTGTACTGAGATACTGGACAGTGTTCTGTGTTCAAGTATCAAAACAATGATACAAGCTAATTATTGAGATTTTTTTTGTTGAAACCTTTCCATTTTTGTTGACTGTGCGTAAAATTTACTTTTCAGGGATCTAGAGTTGCCAAAATTGGTGTTACAAGACTTGCTGATTGCAATAATTATAATTTAATGTGCTAGTCGTGAACAGAATGATCTCGAGAAAAAAAGAAAAAAAGAACAACATGGTTAATGCATCTAAGGTAGTTCTCACTGTTCAAGTATCATCATGACATGTCATGATAGGTGTCACCATAATGAGTGTCATCACAAGTGTCATCATAACAAACATTACCATAAGAAGTGTCATCATAATAAGCGTCACTGTAAGTGTCATCAGGGCAAGTGTCATGACAAATGTAGCAACGACAATTGTTCCCATGACAAATGTTACAAGCGTCATCACCATGACGTGTCAATGTTACATGTGTCACAGTGACAAGCTTCATGACAAATGTTGTCACTATGACAAGTGTTGTCACCATGACAAGTATTGTCACTGTGACAAGTGTCACCACAAGTGTCACTGTGACAAGTGTCACCATGACAAGTGTCACTGTGACAAGTGTCACCACAAGTGTCACTGTGACAAGTGTCACCATGACAAGTGTCACTGTGACAAGTGCAAGGTGTCCCTTTCCTCACTGTGCCAAAGCCTTGATCTTCCATTCACTGCCAACACACAGTGGTTTTTCTGTTTTTGGCAATTCATTTTGTGGAGGGGTATGCGTGGAAATGGAAAAGTAAAAACAGAGGGGGTCAGTATTGAACAACAAAGAAGTATTTACCTATTTCTGGGTATGTTTCTCTGTGCCTCCAGTTTGCCTGTATCACTGGCTTGACGATGTTTGGCCCTGGCCTTATTTGATAAAGCAAGCGGTGACTGTACTTATGGCAACAATTTCATTGTTTATTTATACTCCTTTGTTTACTAACAAAACAACAACATTTGTTGGTGGGGATATGCAAAAATTATAAATGGACATAGTCATAAAATTTCAGTTATATAGTAATTGCAAAACTGACTGAGCTATGAGGATTTAAATGAAAGTGTGTGTAATTTTTCACCCACAAGGTACATTGATGGTAATCATTGGTTCATTTTTTTAAAGCACTCTCTCTCCCTCTCGCTCTCTCCGTTCCGATGGACATAGGCAAATGTTAGTAAACAATTATTTGTCATCTCTCTCTCTCTTTCTATCTCACTCTCTCTTTTCTCTCTCTCTCTCCAAGTTCTTAAAAAAAGATTCAATTTTTTCATTTTGTAGTTGTATTATTCTCATTTGCAAATTAATCTTCGTGCTTGAAGATATACAACTGGGTTCAGTTATGTACTGGATGCTGTATTTTGTTTGCACATGTTGTAATGTTGCGGTTTTCCTGTTGATATGTCGTTGATATACTTAAAAGGCGTTTTTGTTTTGTGTTTTGGGGTGTTTTTTTTCTTCTTTTTTTAACCGTAGATATGGTGTTTATTGGATCACTGTCTGACACCTCTATTAAACTGAAACTCTCAAGAAAAAATGTAAGAGTTAGTGTTTTGCTCATTCCAGTTGGGTATTTCCGGTGCAACTCGACTAAAATGCATTTAATCTGAGAACAGGTTTCATTTTTGACTGTAATTAATTTGTTGTTGTTGTTGTTGTTGTTTCTGAATCATTGATGTGCTTATTGATTTTGAATACTCATGGCATTGTACTGTATGGTGTTAACTGTTCATCTATTGCTTCCTTTTTGTTGAGTGAAATCAGACATACTTTTGATACAGTTTACAAAGAATTTGTACTTTCTTTCTAATTATTTCTAATAAGAAGATGGAACAGAATGGAAATAAATACAAAACAAAAAAAAAAAAAAAAGTACAAACTACAGTTCATATGTATGCATTTGTTCTGTTTTCTGCATGCTTTTCCTTTTTTGTTTGTGAGTAGATTTACATTGTCACATTTGTGTCGAGGGGTGGTGGTGGTGACAGAGTGCATGGTGTGTGTGTGTGTGTGTGTGCACGCATGTGTGTGTGTTTGAATATTTCTCAAGTACTGATACACACCGTGTGTACACACACAGACACACACACACATACACACACACGCACACATGCATGCACACAAAATTATGCTTATTGCATGCATACAGTGTGTATACAGCTGATGCCCATGCATAAAACCACACAAAAACCCATACAGTCACAAACATACATTTTTGGGTATGAGCGTGTGCTTGTGCTGCGCCCACACACACACACACACACACACACGACTGTGAGAGGAAGTGCATACAGTTCAGCCAGTGTCATGTCTCAAAACCTGAACAGATGTCCAGAGACATGCTCATCCATCAATGTATAAGAAAGAAACACCATTCCTTGTTCCCAGGCCTTTCATGCTCTGCTCTACTCACTTGCTTATTTTTTATTTTCCCTTCTGCTGCCACATGTAGTTTGGTAAGTTTATGTCAAAGTCTGTCGTGTTGGCAGATTCATGGGAGCTGTCAGACAGACATTGCTATGGAGACACTCGATCACTCTGGCTCCACAACTAGGCAACAACAGTGCCCTCGGTTGTAGAGGTGTTTTGCATATGTTTTTTTTTTTTTTTTTTTTTTTTTGCTGCCCCATCATCTGCACCATTTCAGTGGCATTACTCCCACGCCGCTCATTTAGATTCCCCCATACACGGCCACACCCGGGTTCGTCCGTCGCAGTTCCAGCGTCGGCAGTCCACAGGGAACCATCGATGTTAGGTCGCCCGGAGGCCACACACCAGAGGAGACCCTGCACTGCTGCTGAGTCACTTCGGTGGTGTTCAGTGGTGCCTGTTCTGATTTAACGTACTTAGGACACCACCTACTAAGCCCCCTACTAACGACAATAATGGCTTAGTCGCGGAGCCAGACTGAGTGAGCGTCTCTCCCAGAGTGGAGACCGCCACCACGTCCCTCAAACAACAGCCCCCCCATGATCCTGCCGACACTGACGACATTGACAGGACTCACCCCAAGCACGGAAGTGGAGGGGCATCGAAACTGAGGTCACCATGAGAGCAGGGCATGAAATGCCACAGACTTTGAGACTATTTTGTTTATATTGATGACGATGAAGGAGAAGGAGGATGACGATGATGATGACGATGTTGCTATGGAGGTCCATTTTGGTTTGGGACTGCGTGACAAGGCTGTACTCTACGCTTCCTGTCATAATGATATCCCGGCGTTAACCAGGCCCGAGAGATACAGACACTTGCAGTGTTGGTCAGGTAATTAGAGCAACACACCCAAAGACGCATCCTTGAAGTGGATGACACTCGACTGTGTGGTCCCAGTCTCCCCATTTAAGCCCACAGCACACTCAACTCTGGGTAGGAGCCGGCCACGGGCCGAAAAAACCCACCTCCGCTGGGATTCGAACCCGCGTCCTCCCAGCCGTCAGTCCGCGACGCTAACCACTTCGCCACGGCGGCTGGTGTTTTGCATATGTTTAATCAGAACAGGCATTGCCGCAGCCAGTGAAGTCACACAGCAGCAGCCTCTTCTCTGAAGAGTGACCCCATGGTGCTCAACACTGATAGATCTCTGAGGCAGTGTGACAGAATGAGATCCATTTGGGATGAGCAGTGTGGGGATAATGCCATTAAAATGGGACAGAAACATTCATTAATTAGTATGTATATTACATTAATCAGCATATATTAATCTGAGTGAGAGTTAACATCTACACTGGAGTGCATGTAGGCAATATTGCAAATGACAAGAAAAACTGCAGTGCATGCAATTTGCTAAATATAATACAAACTCATCAAACTTGGAAATAACTGTACATGCTTTGGGGCCTAATATCAAATTTATTTTGTTATACTTAGACAATCGTTAAAAACTTGATTGACACACATATATGTCACAGAAAATTTTATTCCTTCAGTCATGTTTTTTTTTTTTTTTAAATTAACTTGGTTGATACTATTAAATGAAAATGTTAACACATGGAAATCTTGCCATTAACTTTGCTGTGATAGACCAGAAAGAAGATCGTCGACAACACAACTGCCCCACCATGCTGTGTAAGATCAACAACAGCATGGCTGACATTGGAAAATCCCTCTACTAAACCAAAGGGGATAGCCAGACAAAGGGAGCCCAAAGACTGTTTCAGAAATGTACCGCCCACCCAGACCTCTGCCACAGCTTCTTTCCCAAAGACGTGCACCAGTGGAACAATTTGTCATCCAGCCTCACTGACACTCAATGATGTCCACATCCCCCTCCCCTTCTAAACAGTAAAACTCAAATGTATACATTTCTACTTGAACAAAATGTCTTCAATCACCAATGTGTGTGACAGGACATTAAACAAAATTCCTCCTCCACACTCAGTGATACGGAGCTTTTCCAGGCCAGCCTGGTGTCCGCCTACTGGCTCATCTAAGAATCACAAGCCAGTATCAGGTTCACGTTAGGGCCATGCCAAGCATCGTAGCTTTGCGGCTTTATACCCCCTGTCGGTTTTTGTTTTGTTTTTTGTTGTTGTTTTTTGTTTTTGGTCAGGTACTCCCAAGCCCAGGCTCACCTTTGACCATCAAAGTCAAACATAGTTTTCTTTATGATACTGTGGTCATCAATAAGCTTTTTAAAGGTATTCATGTTAGGTGCATATTTGATTTCTGGGGTTAGTCTATTCCAGTTGTTAGTTACTCTGTAACTAAAAACATATTTTCTAATGTTGCTACTATAATGTTGCTTCTGAATTTTGTTGGTAATGTTACGGGTGACAATGTTCATTTGTGGATTAATAAAGAAACATGCTTTGTCAATGTCATCAACATTATTATATATTTTATACGCTTGTATCAAGTCAGCTCATACCCTTCTTGCTTTTAGGCAAAGTTTTAGCCTTTTAGACCAGGTTATATCTGATGCAATGGGTCACCCACTTTCCATGCCCAGTTAGCTGAGCAGATTTCACTGCTGGACTTACATGTTCGTCAGGAACCCAGTCCTTGCCAAGGAAGAAGAAGAGTCCCCACTGATCTTGCACTCCTCTCCATTCCTTTTTTTTCTTCTTTTTTTTTTTTTTTTTAAACCCATGCATTCACATTTTGCTTATCAAATGTAATCACATTGGGGAGTGTGTCGCCGCTACAAAGTACACCAGCTCTACCTCTCTACTCCATGGAGAGACCGCTGTTTATAATGATGCCATCATGATGGATATCTAGGATATTTCATATAGGCCTGATTCGATCACACACACACACACAGAGGCACGTGTTTGATAGTTTTACCCTGCTACCCGTTGGTGAACGGCTGGTAGTGTATACAGACACACATACACACACACATGCTTGTGCGTGGAGAAATAGTCTCACATAAATTATGACGCAAGCATAGCTTCACATATACTGTGTCATGTGCACAAATGCACACTTACACATACACACACATACACAATTTTACTGACATACACGCATGCACGCATGCGTATACATATTCATATACATACATACATGTATGCATGGGCGTGTGCACACACACACACACACACACACAAACACACATGCACACACCCCCGGCGCTAGCATACACAGACACACACGGACACTGACACACAGACACAGGCACATATATACACAACACACACACACACACACACACACACTCACATGGACACAGTGAGCACAACAGACACAATATATGATTAAGCATTGATAAGCAATCTAATGTAATCAGTTTCAGTATCAGTAGCTCAAGGAGGCATCCCTGCATTCAAATCCATATATGCTACACCACATCTGCCAAGCAGATGCCTGACCAGCAGCGTAACCCAACGCGCTTAGTCAGGCCTCGAGAAGAAAATAAAATAAATAAATAAAACAAAATAAATAAATAAATAAATAAATAAAATAAAATAGAATAAATAATAATAAAAATAAAATAAATAAATAAATAAATAAATAAAATAACAAAAAAAGAAGATAAAAATAAAATAAAATAAATAAATAAAAAATGATAGATAAATACAGAAAAAAAACTACTAATGATAATAATAATATTACAAAAACAAAACAAAAACAAAAAAAATGTAATGTGATTAACAACATCAGTATAAACAGGGGACTTGAAAAAAATTAATTGTGTGATCGATTTAAGGCATATGGTTTTGGGGGGTGGGCGTGGAGTGATGGCCTAGAGGTAACGCGTCCGCCTAGGAAGCGAGATAATCTGAGCGCGCTGGTTTGATTCACGTCTCAGCCGCCGATAGTTTCTCCCCCTCCACAAGACCTTGAGTGGTGGTCGCGAACGTGACAGCAGTATTCAAGAAGGGCAACCGTAATTCTGCTGCTAACTACAGACCGGTCTCCCTCACCAGCATATGCTGTAAGATGCAAGAACACATCCTCGCAAGCAACATCATGCGCCATCTGACCCAACATGAGATACTTGATAACTCACAACATGGGTTTAGAGCCAGAAGGAGTTGCGAAACTCAGCTACTAACACTGTTCCAAGACATCGCCAAAAACCAGGACAGCAGACAGCAGACCGACATGGTAATTCTGGACTTCTCCAAAGCCTTTGACAAGGTCCCCCACAAACGCCTCCTCCGTAAGCTGGACCATTATGGTATACGAGGATCGACGTTGGACTGGATCAAGGCCTTCCTTTCCGACCGCACCCAAATCGTCGTAGTTGACGGCGAAAAATCTGAGCCAGCACCTGTCATCAGCGGAGTCCCACAGGGGACAGTTCTAGGCCCCATCCTATTTCTGATTTACATCAACGATCTGCCTCAGAACATCAAGGCCAATATTAGATTGTTCGCTGATGACTGTATAGTCTACTCTACCATCAAGACAATCCAAGACTGTAAAATGCTCCAATGAGACCTCAACACACTGTCTGACTGGGAACAGCGTTGGGGAATGGAATTCCACCCAGAAAAATGTAATGTCCTTACCTGTACAACATCAAGGAACCCCATCAGCTACAACTACAAATTAAAAGGACACACCCTCGAGCATGTTGACAGCGCAAAAGATCTTGGCGTCGACATAAGAAATGATCTAAACTGGAAAGAACATGTTACAAGAGTCACCAATAAAGCCAATAGCATGGTAGGCTTCCTAAAAAGGAATCTAAAAACATCCAATAAAACCACCAAAGCCAATGCCTACCAAACTCTTGTACGCCCGTACCTGGAGTATTGCTCATCAGTCTGGAGCCCGTACAAAGAAGGCCAAAAGAACAAGATTGAAATGGTGCAAAGAAGAGCAGCACGTTATGTACACAGTGACTACGGGTGGACCAGCAGCGTAACACACATGCTGCAAGAACTAGGATGGGAATCCCTCGAATCACGGTGGAACAGACAAAGGCTGACCCTGATGTATAAAATGGTCAATGGCATTGTAGACATCCCTCCAGACAAATTTCTCAAGAAAGGATCCAGCAAAACAAGATCAAATCATCGACACAAATTTGTCCATCTTAGCTCCTCCTCTGACCCTTATAAATACAGTTTTTTCCCATCAACCATCCCCGTCTGGAACTCCCTGCCTGCAACAGCAGCAGAGGCTCCCTCCTTGGTAGCTTTCAAGAGGGAGCTGAACAAGATCACAGTTTAGTCCCCCCCCCCCCCCCCCCCCCCCCCCCCCCCCCCTTTTTTTTTCCTCGGAGGGACGCTGCGAGTGACGGTGGGAGGGAGTATGTATACATGTTCTTTCTCATTGTCACCCCCTCCGGAGGGAAGATAGGTCTACTTAGGTTATGATTAGGTATTTACGCCTCTGCGCACACAGGTCATTAATAGTCAGTAATGACGGCTGACCTTCCAATTTGAAGATTGAAGATTGAAGATTGGTCTGGACGCTAGTCATTCGGATGAGACGATAAACTGAGGTCCCGTGTGCAGCATCCACTTAGCGCATGCAAAACAACCCACGGCAACAAAAGGGTTGTTCCTGGCAAAATTCTGAAGAAAAATCCATAGGAAAAGCAAATAAAACTGCGCGTAGGAAAAAAATACAAAAAAAGAAGAAGAAGAAAAAAAGAAAGAAAAAAAAAGGGTTGTAATGTAGTGTAGCGACGCGCTCTCCCTGGGGAGAGCAGCCCGAATTTCACACAGATAAATCTGTTGTGATAAAAAGAAATACAAATACATTTTGCCGGCGTGTTTGCATGGATTGTTCATGTTTTCGATTCTTTTTATTGACTGTTTTCACACACACACACACACACACACACACACACACACACACACACACACACACACACCACACCACACCACACACACACACACACACACACACACACACACACACACACACACACACACACACACACACACACACACACACAGCGTTTTGCCGCTGTAACTGAAGATTTAGCACGGCTGGTAGTTCATGCTATAATATAGGTACAGGTACAGGTACAGGTACAGGATTGGGGACTTTCCTATAAGCCTTCTGGCTTTTTAACGTCCCTTCACTATTGTCTTAATCAAGTGTTGCACATGCGCCAGGAAAAAGTTTCTTGTTCACTGATCAAAATCAAATGGTTTTATTAGAGATTTTTCATCATTGTCGATAAGACTTTTGAACTGGTTAATAGTGTTAGCTGTTTTTGTTGAGTTAGTCAGTGCATTCCAGCCTTTCACTGCTCTAAAACTAAAAGACGATTTACGAACATTTGTTCTACAATATTTTATGTAAAGATTAGTATCTGAGTTTCTGGTAACTTGGGATTTGCTAGTAGAGAAAAAGGTGCTATGATCAATGTCGACCATTCCGTTCATTATCTTAAAAACTAGTATCATGTCTCCTCTATATCTTCTATATTTTTGGGAGTGCAAATTCAACTGTCTCAAACGACTTTGATAGTCAAGATCTCTAAGTTCTGGAATTATTTTAGTTGCTCTCCTTTGTACTTGTTCAATTGCTTTGGACTGTCTTATTAATCTGGGATACCAAATTGTATTGCCATATTCTAGGATAGGCCTAACAATTGTTTTATAAAGGTTGACAAAGATATCCTTATCCAAGAATGTAAATGTTCTCTTGATAATACCCAGTACTTTGTTGGCTTTATTTATCACTGCTTGGATATGTGTATCAAAAGAGAAGTTTTTATCAAATATTACTCCCAAGTCTTTTTCTTCATTACATTCCGAAATAACCATAAAATTCATGTTATCAATTTTCATTTTATATTCATTTTTAGGGTTATTTTTTCCTAGGTGTAGCACTTTACATTTTGTTGCATTAAAATATAGATTCCACTTGTTAGACCAGTCATATAGGTTGTCTAAGTCATTTTGCAATTTTAAAGAATTCTTAGCTATATCATAAAGTTTAGTGTCATCAGCAAATATCCTGCAACAACTACTAACACAATCTGGAAGGTCATTTATAAAAATGGTGAATAAAATAGGTCCAAGAATGCTACCCTGGGGTATTCCACTCAATACTTGTGCATTTGGTGAAAGACTATTTCCAACTCTTACCCTCTGACTTCTCCCCAACAAGAAACTGCTTATCCATTTCAATACATTCCCATTTATCCCATAATCTTTTAGCTTTTTTATTAACCTATAATGTGGCACAGAGTCAAAAGCTTTTTTAAAATCTAAATATATGATATCTGCAGATTCCTTTTCTTCTACTAACTGGGTTAAATCTTCCATTACCTCTAACAGTTGAGTTATACATGACCTCTGTTTTCTGAATCCATGCTGGCACGGAGAATATAAATTATTTGTAATCATAAAATTAACTAATATATCTCTAACTAGTGATTCTAATACTTTACATGCCACATATGTAAGACTTACTGGTCGGTAATTACTTGGATCAGATCTAGTACCCTTTTTAAATATTGCTGTGACTACTGCAGTCTTCCAGTCATCTGGAACCTCACCTAACTCTAATGATTTATTAAATAATGTACAGAGTGGTACTGACAATTCCTCACTAAGTTCCTTCAGTACACGTGGAGGTAATTGATCTGGGCCCTGAGCTTTACTGGGGTTAAGTGCCTGTAATTTTTCTTTTACTGCTGTAGGAGTTACAATAAGATCACAAAGACTGGAATCACATTTTGGCTCTTTTGACCCAGTAGGAATATTTCTTAAATCTTCTTTGGTAAAAACACTAGCAAAGAAAGTATTTAAAATATTTGCCTTATCCTCATCACTTGCTGCCAATTTTCCATCTTCTGTTTTCAAAGGACTAATACCTGTATTTGATTTTGTTTTAGCTTGTACATATTTCCAGAAATATTTTGGGTTTGTTTTACATTCTCTGGATAGTCTTTTTTCATAGTCTCGTTTGGCATTCTTTATTATATTATTGCATTTATTCCTAGCTGTGATGTACTGTTGGTGATCATAAATTTGTCTTGTTTTTAAATACTTCTTATACAAATTATATTTCTTTTTAACACTTTTTTTTTTAACTCTGCCTACCATCCAAGGTGGTTTTAAACTTTTGTTTTGACCTATTGAGATTTTTGGAATGTGTTTCTCCATGCTATCTAGTATTTTTGTTTTTAGGTATAACCAGTAGTCATTACCTGATTTTCCTTCTAGGTCACTCCACTGAATTCCCTTTAAATCTTGTCTCATATTCATATAATTACCTTTCCCAAGGTCATATTTATAAATTTCCTCTTCCCTTTGTGCACATTTATCTATATATAGTTTGTAATACATAAGATAAAGAAGGAAATTAATCAATTGTGTGTGCTATCACATTGCAATTGATCCTTAACCAACGTTTTTTGTTTGTTTGTTTGTTTTGTTTGTTTGTTTGTTTGTTTGTTTTTTTCTCTATGGTTCATCGGGATAGCGAATGTATCTGAGAATAACGAGGATTTATTGGATTAATTTCAGTTCCGATATATTCTGGTAAATAGGTATACATGGTTTACAACCATTTCCGGTAATTCTTTCCGGTGCTTTCTTCCTCGTGGTCCTAGTGTTTGACAATTTGGACAGAGTACAAAGATGGGAGATCTTGCTGAACAACTTTTGGCTAAAACGGCCAAGGAATATGCAATGATTCTGTGCCTGAACGGTAACCAGAACGACGCCGCAAGTACATTGAGGTGAATAGCACAGTAGATACATCACAAAACGAATGTGTGCTGTCTTGCAGTTCATGTTCGTCTTCATCTTCAGTCATGTACAGTTGTAGTCACGCCGACTTGCATAGACAGACATTCAAGTGACTGTGGTGTGCACAACACTTCTTTAGAAAAAAAAACAAACCAAAAGTCGTATGACCCCAAGTCTGTACCGTTGTGTCATATGATTTTGTGAAGGAATCGAAGTTGAATCGCTATTAGATTCTAGTATAAAATATAAAAATTCAGCTAGCATTCAGAAATGTTGTGGGTTCCAATCACAGACACTGCGACAGCAGTGCCTGACATTTTCGCTGCCCGTCTCGTTTCGATCATGCCACTGTTCTTTTCGTCAGATGGCAAAATTACAGTGTTACTGTTTGTATGTTACTGTTTGTACTGTTCCCCCCACATTCCTGCCATACTCACCAACAGCTGCATGCACTTTACACCCCACTGAAGGGGAAAATGGGTGTTTTTTGTTAACACTGTTAAGGATGATTTTTCCTGAGTTATATTTATTTTGTAATCAAGTAGACATGTGCATGTTCTTTTTAGTAGATTTCTGTTGTCACACACACACACACACACACACACACACACACACTGGCACACACGCACACAGTGACACACACACACACACACTCACACACACACACACACACACACACACACACACACACACACACACACACACACACACAGAGTTAGACAGAGAAGCATGAGAGAATGAGAAAAATCTTTCAGTTTGCAGCAGTGTGTTCCTCATGTATTTTCATCTAAAATTTATTTCATCTCATGACTTTAAAACATTCCAGCTTAAACCCTGGTGTTCCTGACGTTTGGAGGTTATTTGTAATGTTCTTATTAAAAGCTAGTGGCATTTAAAAGAACATGGTTTTTCCACAGTACTCTGAGGATTCCGTTTCAGTAGTATACATCTGTTAGTTGTTGTGTAATTGTATGTGTGTGTGTGTGTGTGTGTGTGAATGAGTGAGTGAGTGAGTGTGTGTACTGTGTGTCTGTTCTGTGGAACAGACAAAGTCACTTTTTGTGTGTATACACTGTGCCTTGGTCTCTGTGCAACTGCAAGTATGTGTATGTTCATTTGCACATGTACTATTAGTATGTGTAATATACTACCCCTTGATTTTTTTTTTAAACAGTCAGGACAGAGGGAGTGAAAATAACCACAGTTATGTCAAAATGGATGTGTACTCCCTCAGTGTAACAGGCATAGGAAGCCCTGATAGGTGTTATTGTTTTTGCTCATAAAATAGGTAATTTTATGATGTTGAGTTGTATGTAAACATAGCCTGTACAATGTGCATCCATGCATTGTGTATAATTTCTGTACTGTTTCAGGCAGCAGGCGTCAGCCTCCCTGTTGAAGGGGGTTAAGGAGTTCCATGACAGCATCCACAGCTTTGATGGTCAGGGGCAGTCAGAGTTCATTTCTGAGCTGATCACACAGGGCCTGCATGAGGAGCAGGTGTGGCAGCAGCAGGAAGTTCAGATGGGGTCAGTGAAACGATTTCTGCATGAACAGTTCACAGTCACCAGTCTGGAACAGCTGCCACTGCAGCTGATCACCCAGCACTCCGGCGCCACGGACTTCAATGGCCAGTCTGCAAAGATGGAAACAGCTGGTGATGATGATGATGATGACGATGATTCTGATGACGCTGATGAAGACATTGAGGGAGGGGTAGAGAGTGAAGATTCAGACCCAGAGCTATCTGAGATCAAAAAAAGACTTGGGGATAAAGATGGTTTTGGTGAGCTTGGCGGCTCAGACGATGACTTGTTTGATGGAGCAGAGGATGAGTGGGGGGAAGAGGATGATGAGAATGACTTTGACTTTGACCTGCCCTCTGAGAAGCAGGAAGAACCAAAAGCATCAAAGCCAAAGAAGAGAAAAACTGAAGTGGATGACAAGTTTTTCAAACTGGCAGATATGGAGGAGTTTTTAGATCGGGAGGATCGGAAAGAGGAACGAAGGAACAGGCGCCCTGAAGAGAATGAGAGTGACGGCTCTGATGAGGATGAGGACGAGGACGATGACGATCAGCAGCTTGACATGTTTTCAGCTTGGTCAGACGAGGAAACAGGAAAGGTGAGTGTCCTAATTTGGTGTAAAATTTAACTTCCCAGGCCTGTGGTAGGAACCAACAATCTGCAGTTTCAGTTTCAATGGGGCGTGAAAGCGAGCACATTGATCTATATATATATATATATATATATATATATATATATCTATATATATGTCTTACACCACATCTTATTTTGGGGAAAAAAGGGGGTGGCGGGGAGTAGATGCCAGACCTTCACATAAACCCAACACACTGGTCAGGCAACGTTTAAGGCTGTATGAGTGTATAAAAGTTGCCTGGTCACAGTGACTGACGGTCATGGTGTGACAGACATAAATTGGATTTGGAGTGAGATCCAGGCCAGTGTCTGAGTTGAGGCGTGGCTTTCAGGTCTTGATTTGGATGGCTCCTTTCACCTGCCTCTTCCACAAACTGGTCTCAGTGTACAGTGCTCACCAGTGTCCCATAACCGGGATGCTGGCCTGGAACTCCCTCCAGTTCCGCTGTATAACACTAGTTCAGACTTTTGATTCTGACTTTGGGTAATGGAATTTTTTTGTTTTTTGTTGTAACTTGTGATATGAACTTTTATGCGGAATCAGGGAAGCTTCACCAGTGAATACATTTGACTTATTTCAGGATGCTGTCTACTCTGACTTCTTTGACCCGCCGGCTGATGGGGACGCCATGGAGCAGACGGTGGCCTCGGAATCTGGTGAGACACTCACTGACTCTGTATTTATTTATTCATTTAGTTCCTTCTAATGGTTTAGATTTAATAAAGAACAACTTTCCTGACATTCAGAATAAAAGCTTTTACATATTTTTTTTAAAAAGAATTTACTAATTGCTGTTGGGTGAACAGTATGAAGTGAGTGATGTGATGGATGTTGGGTGAACAATGTGAAGTGGGTGGTGTGATGGATATTGGGTCATGAAGTGAGTGGTGTGATGGATGTTGGGTCATGAGATGAGTGGTGTGATGGATGTTGGGTCATGGTGTGAGTGGTGTGATGGATGTTTGGTTATGAAGTGAGTGGTGTGATGGATGTTGGTTCATGAGGTGAGTGGTGTGATGGATGTTGGATCATGAGGTGAGTGGTGTGATGGATGTTGAGTCATGAGGTGAGTGGTGTGATGGATGTTGGGTCATGAGGTGAGTGGTGTGATGGATGTTTGGTCATGGTGTGAGTGGTGTGATGGATGTTGGATCATGGTGCGAGTGGTGTGATGGATGTTGGATCATGAGATGAGTGGTGTGATGGATGTTGGGTCATGAGGTGAGTGGTGTGATGGATGTTGGGTCATGGTGTGAGTGGTGTGATGGATGTTGGGTCATGAGGTGAGTGGTGTGATGGATGTTGGGTCATGAGGTGAGTGGTGTGATGGATGTTGGGTCATGAGGTGAGTGGTGTGATGGATGTTGGGTCATGAGGTGAGTGGTGTGATGGATGTTGGATCATGGTGTGAGTGGTGTGATGGATGTTGGATCATGAGGTGAGTGGTGTGATGGATGTTGGGTCATGAGGTGGGTGGTGTGATGGATGTTGGATCATGAGATGAGTGGTGTGATGGATGTTGGATCATGAGGTGAGTGGTGTGATGGATGTTGGGTCATGGTGTGAGTGGTGTGATGGATGTTGGGTCATGGTGTGAGTGGTGTGATGGATGTTGGATCATGAGGTGAGTGGTGTGATGGATGTTGGGTCATGAGGTGAGTGGTGTGATGGATGTTGGGTCATGAAGTGAGTGGTGTGATGGATTTTGGGTCATGAGGTGGGTGGTGTGATGGATGTTGGGTCATGAGGTGGGTGGTGTGATGGATGTTGGGTCATGAGGTGGGTGGTGTGATGGATGTTGGGTCATGAAGTGAGTGGTGTGATGGATGTTGGATCATGAGGTGGGTGGTGTGATGGATGTTGGGTCATGAGGTGAGTGGTGTGATGGATGTTGGGTCATGAGGTGAGTGGTGTGATGGATGTTGGATCATGAGGTGGGTGGTGTGATGGATGTTGGATCATGAGGTGGGTGGTGTGATGGATGTTGGATCATGAAGTGAGTGGTGTGATGGATGTTAAGTGAACAACATGAGGTGAGTGGTGTGATGGATGTTAAGTGAACAACATGAGGTGAGTGGTGTGATGGATGTTGGGTCATGAAGTGAGTGATGTGATGGATTTTGGGTCATGAGGTGAGTGGTGTGATGGATGTTAGGTGAACAACATGAGGTGAGTGGTGTGATGGATGTTGGATCATGAGGTGGTGGTGTGATGGATGTTGGGTCATGAGGTGAGTGGTGTGATGGATGTTGGGTCATGAAGTGAGTGGTGTGATGGATGTTGGATCATGAGGTGAGTGGTGTGATGGATGTTAGGTGAACAACATGAGGTGAGTGGTGTGATGGATGTTGGGGGCTGTTTCCAGAAGAGGAGCAGTCTGGAAGCGAAGAGGACGCGGAGTCAGACGAAGACCAAACCCACAGCACCAAAAAGAAGGTGCACTTCAGCGACAACACAAAAGCTGCCAAGTGAGTTTGGATTTGTCGATTGGTGATCCTTTTTTTTTATTTTCTTTCTTTTTTCTCCTTGTTCTTTCTGTCTACAGATATCTGTAGATCTGTATCATGTATGTCTACAGGAGCCAGTTCTGGCTTAACAGCACTGACGAGATGATTTATCAGATCTTGTCTGTTTATCTTAGTTTAGGGTGTCATGAATATGTTAATTTTTTTTCATTCTTTTTTTTTTTTTTTTTTTTCAGGGAGGAAGGGAGTAACAAGCAGTCCCTGTCAACATTTGAGAAACGGACTGAGAAGGTAATTATCTGGCCTTGCCTTCTCTGGTTTTGTTCTTAAATTATTTTTTTTTTTATATATACAATTTAAAAAAACTACTTTCATTGGCGGGTAGTAGTTTGCACAGGACAGGAATCAGACCCCTGCCGGAGTCTGCACTAGTGGGTCACGGTAAGTATGTTACTTAAACGTAATTTTAGGAAGAAAATTTCCTTTTTAAGTATCAGGATTGGAAATCTCAAAGCAGAGACACTGCGGGTGACAGTTTCAGTTTCAAGGAGACATCAAAGTGTGTACACTGATCCATATATGCTGCACCACTTCAGCTGGAAAAAAAAGAGAAGCAAACAATAAGAGCAACAAGAGATCATTTTATAATAATCTACACTTAAGTTAAAATTATACTTATTGTGACATCAATCTCTGGAGTGTGGTTTTTGGTTTGATCTGGTATTTTAATGAATAAACATATAACATGTTCATTTCAAGCCCCACTCCAATTCATAAATAAGTGTGATCAGAGAGCTTATGAATAAGTGTGATCAGAGAGCTGAAAGTAAGTGTGGTGAAGAGTGATGTCCTGCAAAACAGACATGTTGTATACATGCATATGGATAATCTTTGCGAACGTAGCAATAGTTAACTGTTTGAATTTATAAGCAATGTCTCGTGTACAGTTGGCTGTTATTTCAAAAATGTGTAAAACATGGCCAGGTGAAATTGATTGAAAAAAAGACTGAAATTGTGTGTGTGTGTGGGTGTGGGTGTGGGTGTGTGTGCATGTGTCTGCAAATGATTTTCCTGTCCAGTGTGCAATGTTGTCAGTATCTCTTTTTTTGGGGTGGGTGGGTGGGGGGGTGGGGTTGTTTTATTTCTCCACCCCCCCACTCCCCGTCTTTCCCATCTAACACCCCCCCCTGCACTCCCCCCCCTCCCCCTTCCCCCCTTCTCTCAACATTTCCATGGAGGAATCGGTTTAGCAAGGCCATTGGATCTTTTGATGTAACCAAACTTTAACAAGTGTCAAATGCCTGAGCGATGAAGTCATGAACAGTTTTTACCCTGTGTTTTATGACACACACACACACACACACACACACACACACACACAAATGTTGACTCATTTCAAATGACTGATGATGTTTCTGTGTGTGTGTATGTGCATGTGTGTGTGTGTGTGTGTGTGTGTGTGTGTGTGCATGTCTATCTTTGTGTGTGTGTTTATATTTGTGTGTGTGTGTGTGTGTGTGTCTGTCTGTCTGTTTGCCTTATCTTTCTATCAATCTACCTACCCAAATGGCGGGGTGAATGAACAAAATGGTCATACATGTGAATTATAACATGTCTGTATGAGTGTGTATGTGTGGGTAACTGAAACACGATGTAATGACACAGGAAACAAATGACAAGCACCCAAATGGCAGCTGTCAGTTGGCTGTACCCAGGTAGGCAGCCTGCTGTGGAAATGACTCCGAGTTTGTCAAGTGCTTAGAGCTTGGTCTGCGACTGAGGATAGGGGCTATATATTTGTATTTGTATTTCTTTTTATCACAACAGATTTCTCTGTGTGAAATTCGGGCTGCTCTCCCCAGGGAGAGCGCGTCGCTACACTACAGCGCCACCCATTTTTTTGTGTATTTTTTCCTGCCTGCAGTTTTATTTGTTTTTCCTATCGCAGTGGATTTTTCTACAGAATTTTGCCTTTTGTTGCCGTGGGTTCTTTTACATGCGCTAAGTACATGCTGCACACAGGACCTCGGTTTATCGTCTCATCCGAATGACTTGCGTCCAGACCACCACTCAAGGTCTAGTGGAGGGGGAGAAAATATCGGCGGCTGAGCCGTGATTCGAACCAGCACGCTCAGATTCTCTCGCTTCCTAGACGGACGCGTTACCTCTAGGCAATCACTCCACATATAAGTATCCGTATCATCATCATCAACATGTGTGTGTGTGTGTCAGCTGAGGCGTCAGATCCAGGCTTTGGAGGAAGAGAGCCTGGCGGAGAAGCCGTGGCAGCTGATGGGGGAGGTGGCGTCCAAGGACCGGCCAGAAAACAGCATGCTTCAGGAGCATGTGGACTTCAAACAGGCGCCAGCATCGGGTAAGAAAACAGCATGCTTCATTGGAACGGTGAACCTCTTTTCATTGGGACCTTTAACCTCTTTTCATTGGGACCTTTAACCTCTTTTCATCAGGACCTTTAACCTCTTTTCATCGGGACCTTTAACCTCTTTTCATTGGGACCTTTAACCTTTTTTCATTGGGACCTTTAACTTCTTTTCATTGGGACCTTTAACCTCTTTTTTTTTCATTGGGACCTTTAACCTTTTTTCAATGGGACCTTAAACCTCTTTTCATTGGGACCTTTAACCTGTTTTCATTGGGATCTTTAACCTCTTTTAATTAGTATCTTTATTTTATTTTTTATCAGGACCTTTCTTTATGTTTTATTTTATTTTTTTTACCATTTTCTTTATCAGGGCCTTTAACTCATTGTTTTCAACAGGGACTTTAAACCTTTGTATTTTTCTTAAGGACTTTTAACATTTTGTTTTAATTAGGGACTTTAAACCATTTGTTCTGTCACCAAGACCTTTGACCTTTTGTTTTCATCAGAACTTTTTACATTTTTGTTTTCATCAGGACCTTTAACCTTTTCTTTTATCAGGATCTTTCACCTTTTATTTTCAAGAGGGACCTTGAACATTTTTTTCTTCTTTTTTTTTTTTTAAACTCTTTCATCAGGACTTGTGTAACATTTCTTAATCGGGACCTTTAAGCTAATTTATTTTAATCCATGGTTCTCTGCCCCCTCTCTCCCCAGCGGCGGAGATGACTGAGGAGCGGTCCAAGAGCATCGAGGACATCATCCTGCAGCGGGTGAAGGACAAGGCCTTTGACGACAACGTGCGGCAGGTGCGCCCAGTGGAGGAGGCCTTTGAGCTCAACACCCAGAGGACTCTGGACCAGGAGAAGTCCAAGCTGTCCCTGCAGGAGGTGTATGAGCAGGAGTACCTGAAGCTGCAGGCGGTGAGTGTTGTTTGTGGTGTAGGTGGTGGTGGTGGTGTTTGTGTGTGTGTGTGTGTGTGTGTGTGTGTGTGTGTGAGATAATACTCAGTACGAAGCTGTACCTGCAAGAAGCGTATGAGCATGAAGTACTTGAAGCTACAGGCTGTGAGTGTTGTGTTGGTGTGTGTTGTTGTTTGTGTGTGTGTGTGTGTGTGTGTGTGTGTGTGTGTGTGTGTGTGTGTGTGTGTGTGTGATAATACTCAGTACAAAGCTGTACCTGCAAGAAGTGTATGAACATGAAGTACCTTAAGCTACAGGCTGTGAGTGTTGTGTTGGTGTTGGTGTGTGTTGTTGTTTGTGTGTTGTTGTTTGTGTGTGTGTGTGTGTGTGTGTGTGTGTGTGTGTGTGTGTGTGTGTGTGTGTGTGTGTGATAATACTCAGTACAAAGCTGTACCTGCAAGAAGTGTATGAACATGAAGTACCTTAAGCTACAGGCTGTGAGTGTTGTGTTGGTGTTGGTGTGTGTTGTTGTTTGTGTGTGTGTGTGTGTGTGTGTGTGATAATACTCAGTACGAAGCTGTACCTGCAAGAAGTGTATGAGCATGAAGTACTTGAAGCTACAGGCTGTGAGAGTAGTTTATGTTGTTGTTGGTGTTGGTGTTGTGTGTGTGTGTATGATAATACTCAGTTCGTAGTTGTCCCTGTAAGAAGTGTACAAGCAGGTGTGCTTGAAGCTACAGGTTGTGAGTGTTGTTTGTGTTGGTGTGTGTGTGTGTGTGTGTGAGAGAGAGAGAGAGAGAGAGTGAGAGAGAGAGATAATACTCAGTACGAAGTTGTCCTTGCAAGAAATGTACAAGCAGGAGTACTTGAAGTTACAGGCTGAGTATGGTGTGTGTTGTTGTTGTGTGTGTAAATGAGTTTGTGTGTGAAAGAGTTTGTACTTCTGATAGATACTGTATATTGTGTTTGTATACAGTGATTTTTCAATTACTTTTCTTTTTTCTTTTTTTTAGATGTACTGTTCCAACCTCTTGAAAAATCAAGCAAAAAAAAAAAGAAAAAAAGGGGGGGGGGGTTGGGGGGGGGGGTGAAACATTGAAGAAAAGCATAAAATGATCATTATTATGGAGTGTTTAGAACACACACACACACACACACACACACACACACACACACACATATACTTTCTGTTTTGTGACCTTTATGAAAATCAGATAGAAAGAGTTGAAAGAGTGCTAGTAGTACTGACACGGTTTACAGCCAGAAGAGGAGGAGAAGACCAACCCTGTCCACGAGGAAATCAAGAAGATGATGAATCACCTGTTTCCTCGCCTGGACGCTCTGGCCAGCTGGCACTACATGCCCCTGCAGGTAACCACCACGATGAATGAATGATGAATGACATCGGCATTCATACAGTGCCTATCCTCGGACATAAACCAAGCTGTCTTCAGACCATAGCTTCATGCCCCCTCACTCCCTTCCCCCCTTTCCCAAAGTTCCCCTCTCCACAAAGCTGATCTACAGCAGGTGCGTTGCGATTATCCTGACCCTGAGGTCAAGGACACAGTGACCCTCATGCCTCCCATTTTTGTCAAGCGCCCGGACCACTGTGTAGGGAACAGGCAGTGTATCAGTTCAGATGGTGATGGTGACAGTAATGCTGTGGATGATGATGACGACAATGACGATGATGGTGTTGATGATGATGACAATAATGCTGCTGATGATGACGATGACAATGATGATGATGATGATGGTGATGATGAGCTGTGATGACAGTCAGAGGCATGTGTGTGTGTGTGTGTGTGTGTGCAGGCGGTGGCGGAAGTGAAGGTGAAGAACAACGTGCCCTCTGTCAGGATGGAGGAGTCCACCCCCCTCACCATGAGCACCGCCACTGGGCTGGCTCCTCAGGAGGTTCAGGTAACCTGCGCTTTTACACGGGGATGTGTGTGGGTGGGTGTGTGTGGGTGGTGAGGTGTTGGTGTATGTAGGGGGGGGGGGGATGTGGGTGTGATAGTGGGGTGTGGATGTATGTGGATGGTGAGGTGTGGGTGTATGTAGGGGGGGGGGATGTGGGTGTGATAGTGGGGTGTGGATGTATGTGGATGGTGAGGTGTGGGTGTATGTAGGGGGGGTGGATGTGGGTGTGATTGTGGGGTGTGGGTGTATGTGGGTGGTGAGGTGTAGGTGTATGAAGGGGGGGGATGTGGGTGTGATAGTGGGGTGTGGGTGTATGTGGGTGGTGAGGTGTGGGTGTATGTAGGGGGGGTGGATGTGGGTGTGATTGTGGGGTGTGGATGTATGTGGATGGTGAGGTGTGGGTGTATGTAGGGGGGGTGGATGTGGGTGTGATTGTGGGGTGTGGATGTATGTGGATGGTGAGGTGTGGGTGTATGTAGGGGGGGGGGATGTGGGTGTGATAGTGGGGTGTGGATGTATGTGGATGGTGAGGTGTGGGTGTATGTAGGGGGGGTGGATGTGGGTGTGATTGTGGGGTGTGGGTGTATGTGGGTGGTGAGGTGTAGGTGTATGTAGGGGGGGATGTGGGTGTGATAGTGGGGTGTGGGTGTATGTGGATGGTGAGGTGTGGGTGTATGTGGGGTGGGTGGGGTGGATGTGATAGTGGGGTGTGGGTGTATGTGGGTGGTGAGGTATAGGTGTATGTAGGGGGGGGGTGGATGTGATAGTGGGATGTGGGTGGTGAGGTGTAGGTGTATGTAGGGGGGGGGGATGTGGGTGTGATAGTGGGGTGTGGGTGTATGTGGGTGGTGAGGTGTGGGTGTATGTAGGGGGGGGGATGTGGGTGTGATAGTGGGGTGTGGGTGTATGTGGGTGGTGAGGTGTATGTAAGGGGGGGGGATGTGGGTGTGATAGTGGGTGTATGTGGATGGTGAGGTGTAGGTGTATGTAGGGGGGGGGGATGTGGGTGTGATTGTGGGGTGTGGGTGTATGTGGGTGGCCGGGTAAGGCTGGTCTAGTTCCTCAGGAGGCTCAGGTAACCTGCCCTGTGTGTGTGTGGGTGTATGTGGGTAGTGAGGTATATGTGTGTGTGGGTGTGGAGGTGTGAATGTATGTGTATGATGCGTGGGTGTAGTGTGGGCGTGCCGGTGTGGGTGTGCAATGTGTGAGTGTATGTGGATGATGTGGAGGTGTGGAGGTGTGAGTGTATGTGGATGATGTGTGGGTGTGCAGGTGTGGGTGTATGTGGATGAGGTGTGGGTGTGGCAGTGTGGATGTGGAGGTGTGGGTGTATGTGGATGAGGTGTGGTTGGTGGAGGTGTGGGTGTATGACTGGTCTGGCTCCAGAGCAGGTTCAGGTAACATGCCCTGTGCACACAGGGCTGTGTGGGTGTGTGGTGATAGCAGGGTGTGGGTGTGGAGAGGTGGCAGTGGGTGTACGTGGGTTTGACAGTGGGAGTGTGCATATAGCGGTGGTGTGGTAATTGGTGTGTGTGTGGGTGGGAGGGTGTGGTAGTGGCTGTTTGTGGGTGGGTGGATGTGTGTAGTGTGTGTATGTGTGTGTGGAGGGGTGTGGGTTGGTGTCAGCAAGAATTGGTGTATTCACAGTTGAAGATTGAATAACTCAGTAATGCTGAGGTCACAGTGACTGTGTTCATACACACACACACACACACATACACACATGCACGCACACACACACTCACACACACACACACACACAGTCTGAAGATCACACTCACACACACACACACACACACACAAATCACACTCACACACATTCACACATATATATACACAGGCTAAAAAAAACAAGAAGAACACTCCCAAAACCACAAAAATCAAAGAGACAGCTAAAAACCCGAAAGACATACAAACCAACCAAGCAACCATCCGACAGGCCAAGCCGAGAGGGGAGCTGAAGGGAAAGGGGGAACGAACCAAGGAGGACAAGCACCGAGAGCGGAAGCAGAAGAAGGCGGCCAAGCGGCAGCGGCAGAGGGAGAAGGAGCAGCAGAAGAAGGCGGTGGAGAAGGCGAACCCGGGCCTGGGCAACAAGTACAGCAAGGAGCGCGCCCTCAAGGAACTGGAGAAAGCCAGCGCCGGGAACGTGGAAGTTATCAAGGTGGGTGTGTGTGGGGGTGGGGGGGGGGAGGTTCGTGGGGAAGGGGAGTGGTGGGGGGGGGATGGGGGGGGGGTGGGGGTGTTTAATCCTGTTTGTGTGTGTTGTGTTGTGGTGTGTGCCGGAAAGAGAAGAGGGCGCTAGCTAGCGGGACAAAGGGGAGGTTACCTACTTCCGGGAGGTTATCGGCCTTAGTTGCTTTCATTTTCTCCACATAGGCGGATAGTAGTTTGCACAGGACAGGAATGTCAGACCCTTGCTGGAGTCTGCACTAGTTGGGTCCCGGTTAAGTATGTGTAATTAAATCCTGTTTTTGTGTGTTGTGGTGTGTGTGTTTGTTTTTGTGTTGTGTTTGTGTGTTGCTGTTACATTTGTGTGGGTGGGTGGGGGGAGGAGTTTAATCCTGTTTATGTGTGTTGTGGTGTGTGTGTTTGTTTTTGTGTTGTGTTTGTGTGTTGCTGTTACATTTGTGTGGGTGGGTGGGGGGAGGAGTTTAATCCTGTTTATGTGTGTTGTGGTGTGTGTGTTGTTTGTTTTTGTGGTGTGTGTTGTGTTTGTGTGTTTTATGTTTGGGTGGGTGTTGTTTGTGTGTGTTTGTTTATGTGCATATTTGTTTGTGTGTGTGTGTTGTGTCTGGTATGTTCGTTTGTGTGTGTGGTGTGGTGTGTGTGTGTGTGTGTGTGTGTGTTCACGTTCTTGTAGCAGAATACATTTCTTGCAAGGGGTATATGCCCATACTAAAAATATTGTGCCTTTCCAGGTTCCTGATGTTTTGTGTGTGTGTGTCTGTGTGTGTGTGTGTGTACTTTTTGTCTTTAGTGTTTTAAAATTTTTCTCCAAAAAGATTTAAATTTTTTTTTTTTATATTAATTTAGTTGTTAAAAGCCTTGATGAGCCCTGGAAAGTTTTTGACTACTTTCCGAACTGTTGTAGTTCTGAACTGTTGACTGTTTTAATTTATTCCTTTTTGATACTGTGTTTCAGGAGAAGAAGGGCAAAAAGTCAATGTCCTCCAAAGCTTTCTTCAGTCAGCTGCAAGACGAAGTCACGTCCCAAACCGTCACCAACACCAAGAAATCCCTGAAACGGAAGTCGTCCGACAAGCTGTTGCTTTAAGTGTGTGTGTGTGTGTGTGTGTGGAGGGAGTGTACCAACAGTGTTACGTTACTCTTGTGTGTGGAGTGGGAGAGGGTGTGTGGGTGTGTGTGTGTGTCCATGCACACATGTGTGAGTGCAACAATGAACCTTTCTAACATATTTGAGGAGGGGTTGGGTTATATATAGTGTAGGTGTATGAGAGAGTGTGTGTGTGTGTGTGTGGGTGGGGTGGGCGGCATGCATTTTTCATTACATATGTGTGAAAGGACACTTTGCGTGTGGAAACACTGGGAATAAGGTTTGTGTGTACAGGAAGCATGTCTGTGGGCATGGATGATCATGTGGAACATTGCCGACAGTTTGTCGATACTGTTCATGTCTTCTGTTGACGCATTGCATTTACCTGGGACTGGTGTTCAGATCTTTGCTGACTGGCCACTTCACTTCACTGTTCTTGTGCTTGATTTTCTTTTTCAGGTGTTTTTTTTTTTTTTTTTTCTTTCCAGGTTATAGGTGGTCAGTATTTACAGTTTGTTTTCAGCCCTCTGTGATCAGCTTGAGCCAGCTGCATTGCTTGGTTCTAACTTTTTGACTGTTATACGTGACTAAATGCCTATGTTGATCGAACTACGCCATTGGTCAGTTCCATACTACACACAGTAGCGGGTTACCACCATACTAGGCTCTTCCGTCCGAGCAATGCAACTGGCTCCAGGGCTATAAACAGCAAAGATAAATATATAAATAAACCAGTTAGTTCAGTGACATGTTGGTACACATGTTTAAGTGTGTACATGTATAAATCTGTGTACTGAATTTGTAACTGTATAGTTTGTACATGTGTATGTCAGATGAGACCAGCGTTTCCATGTTTGAAAAGTTCAGGAGGCAAGGTATTTCTGTTTTATGAGCATCTTCATGGGATGAAGATTAAAGGGAAAAAAAAGTCAGTTTTGTAGTGATTTTCCCCTCTGTGAGCTTGTCACGAATGTATGTATGTGCACTTGTAGCATGCATTCACACAAACGTATAATTTTTGTCCTTCATGTTTCTATCGCTAACATTCATTTGCTTTCTACCAACTTCACACACAAACATGTCTATGTGTACAACGTTTTTCATTTAGCCATCATGAAGACTCGCAGTCATACACATAATGTATGCATGCTAGGTTTACTTCCATTTTGCTGGGACCAGAAAAAAAAAATTCATTTGAAATCTTTGACAAAAACTATGTGAATCGGCTGTAATGGCTGGATGGCTCTTCTGGAAAAAAAACCACCAGCAGGGAAAGTCACTCTTTCACAAGAACTGAAAAAGAACACAGTTTGGGCATTGCTGTTCCAGTTCTCAAATGGTGAAGGAACCATTGACATTCTGCTGTGAGTCTGTGTGTGGACTTCAACTGTGATCACAAACTGCCCGACAGACACAATGGCCGAGCGGTTAAAGCAATGGATGGACTTTCAATCTGAGGATCCTGGGTTTGAGTCTGGGTCATGTCTGGTGGATGACGGTTGGATATTTTCCCAATCTCCCAGGTCGGCAGATGTACAGACCGAGTTGTGTGTGAACCCTGTTAGTGTGTGTATGCATGCAGAAGATCAAATATGCACGTTAAAAACACTTAAATCCATGTCAGTGTCGGTAATGGAAACAAGAACATACCCAGCACGCACATCCCTGAAACCAGAGTATGGTCTACATGGCAAGGTAAAAACGGACAAACACGTAAACACCTGACTCGTACATATGAGTGAAAAAGGGAGTTGCAGCCCACAAACGCAGACAAAGTTTCCAGAACCTAAAACTTCCGGTCTTCAATGAGACTTCAGCTGATGAATAAATGATTTCAAATATGCACAGAAAATGGTATAAGATTGAACTTTACCTTACTTCATTGTGATGTGGGTCACAGGAGCTATTCCAGCTGTATTGAAGCCTTTGTGCATATTCCTCTTAAAGCATTTGAAAAACTTTGGTGGCACAATCTGATGTTGAGGTTTATGTGGTGTGCAGTTTAGACATTCCTGATGTGATCTGGGTGGCAGTATAGCACACAGTTGATTGACAGACAGGCTGACAAAGAGATAGAGAGAAAACTCGAAGCAATGCAAACTATTCCAATAGTAAATCAGAAATCTAATTAAAATGGACCACCATAACACTTTTAATTGCAATATGTGAATTTCGTGACAATTTTCCTGAACGCTTTTCAAAACAAAACATGAATTTATTTTTTTCCAAAAGAATAGACATTTCTGGTTTGAATAAACACTCTGAGAAATGTTCATACACAGTGATAATAATAAATTAGCCTGAGAAACACTTTGCTGAAATACAACATCCTGGAAGGAGATTTTCTCATCTTTATACAATACAATGCAAACTGCATGTTCAGTGATGCACCCACACATTACAAGCCACACACAGCACTGCAGAAGTCTTCAGCACTCTCAAACTCGCTGACAGAGTGAACTACAATCACTCAGTGTGAAAGACAGGACTCCAGCGGTGCACAGGATTTTACACTTTTTGTGTGTGTGTGTGGTTCAGAGATGACACCTTGTACACAGTGACAATACACTTTTGATTTTTGTGCTGCGTCAGAAGATACCCATACTTTTCAAAGAGGCGTTGAGTGTTCCTACACTTGCTGATTTGCAATACAACACATGTTTGTGCAGAAAAATAGGTCTTTTTTTAATATATTAAAAAAAAAAAAATTTTTTTTCAACCCATCACCTCTGAAAAAATTGAAGGTTATTATTTTGTTGCCTTACTCAAAATAATACTTGTTTACAAAGCAAAACAATCTCTACCTTATTTACAAATTAATACAATGTTATTTTAAGAAAAATAACAGTTTATGAAGAAAAACAATGTCAAATTATTCTACACATGTATTTAGAACTTGAGGATCTGCTACATCTCAAGCCTGTTGTTCCTGTACCAACAGGTATTGAGTTGGGGGAGGCACTGTGTCTTTTGACCCAGGATTGTCCATCGGTGACTAGGCTTTGTGTTCAGCTGGAGTTCTTGTTAAACTACTGACTGTGACCTTGTCTGTTTTTTGTCAGTGGACATCATCATTCCCAGGTAATTATGGTAGATGTCCTTAGTCCATCAACAGTCACTGCATCCAGTTAATTCGGTCGAATTTGACCTGTCTCCTGACTACATTCAAGGTGACATTTAAATGTCCAGATGACACATACACACACTGTCAATTTACTAGAGGTGACATTACACGCTCTGTTGCCTCCTATGCAGTTCTAAACATCCCTCAGGCAACATTACATGCCCTGTTGCCTCCTAAATTGTCCTTGACATCACTGACATGACATTACATGCTCTGTTGCCTCCTCCTAAGCTGTCCTTAACATCACTGACATGACATTACATGCTCTGTTGCCTCCTATGCTGTCCTTAACATCACTGACATGACATTACATGCTCTGTTGCCTCCTCCTAAGCTGTCCTTAACATCACTGAAATGGCATTACATGACATTACATGCTCTGTTGCCTCCTGTGTTGTCCTTAACATCACTGACATGACATTACATGCTCTGTTGCCTCCTCCTACGCTGTCCTTAACATCACTGACATGACATTACATGCTCTGTTGCCTCCTAAGCTGTCCTTAACATCACTGACATGACATTACATGCTCTGTTGCCTCCTAAGCTGTCCTTAACATCACTGACATGACATTACATGCTCTATTGCCTCCTAAGCTGTCCTTAACATCACTGACATGGCATTACATGCTCTGTTGCTTCCTAAGCTGTCCTTGACATCCTAATTCTCCGTTGCCTCCTACGCCACCCTCGTTGCCCCTCTGATCCCACTTTACCATTCCTTTGGGATATCTGTTTTCCACTTGTTTATAGATGTTGCTAACGGCTCAACTGACCACACACGGCCATATCGGGGCTGAAAACGCTTTAAGTATTCATCGTGCAGAACCTGAGATATCATTGCTGCTTGTACTGTTTATCGTCCAGCCCACCACGCATGGCCATATCAGGACTGCCCACCTACTCAAATGTCCAGCCGCGTTAAACACAAAACTGTCACATCCATACATAAACACAAAATGATGAAGAGAAACCTACAAAACACAGTTCATGACAAATTGATTTATCTTAACCATTTAGGTCATCAGGGCAAATAAGATTAGGCCATGCCGAGGACGTCAGCTATTCTGCGTAACTTATTATCCCCCAGATTAGGAAAAAACATTATTAAGAAAAAAAAAACCACACCAAAAATTAGTATTTCAAAGCCAAACAAAAAATGCATAAAAAAGGCCATAAAGGCAAAAATCCTACTGTATTTGTGATAGTATAATATTGATTTCCAGTTCATGTTTGTAATTTTCATGTAATATCCCCCCCCTCCCCCTGCCAATATTCCTTGTGACTCCTGGTAATGAAGACATATTCCATTCTGAATATATTGCTTCAAACTGACAACAGAATGGGGAGCTTTCCTTATGCTCCCTGATTGGATCAGTACACTTATCATGTCAACCTGGTGCAAACCAGGCCTGTGCTTCCTGGTGACAACATCACATGTGTACATGTCACACAGGGGAACAAATCAGTCACCCATACAAAACACACACACACACACATACTTACACACACACAGTCGACACACACTTACCTACAACATACACACACAACACACAAGACATACAATAACAAAGCAAACACACACACACACACCACACTCTCGGCACCCCCAGCCCCTACAACACACACACATACTTACCTACAACATACACAGCACACAAGACATACAATAACAAAACACACACATAGCAAACTCTCAACACCCCCCTCCCCCCTCCTACAACACATATACACAACACACACACATACTTACACACACACACAGAGTCAAAACACACACACACACACTTACCTACAACACACATACACAACACACAAGACATACAATAACAAACACACACACACACACATACCAAACTCTCAACACCCCTCCCTCCTACAACACATATACACAACACACACACATACTTACACACACACACAGTCAAAACACACACTCACACACACACTTACCTACAACAAACATACACAACACATAAGACATACAATAACAAAACAAACACATACACACATACCACACTCTCAACACCCTCCCCCCTACAACACATATACACAACACACACACATACTTACACACACACACAGAGTCAAAACACACACACACACACTTACCTACAACATACATACACAAAACACAAGACATACAATAACAACACACACACACACACACACACACACACACACACACATACCAAACTCTCAACACCCCTCCCTCCTACAACACAAATTCACAACACACACACATACTTACACACACACACACAGTCAAAACACACACACACACACTTACCTACAACACACATACACAACACACAAGACATACAATAATAAACACACACACACACACACACACATACCTAACTCTCAACACCCCTCCCTCCTACAACACACACACATACTTTCACACACACAGTCAACACACACTTACCTACAACATACGTACACAACACACAAGGCATACAATAACAAAACAAACACATACACACATACCACACTCTCAACACCCTTCCCCCTACAACACATATACACAACACACACCATAACAAAACACACACACACACAAAACCTTGGCCTGCTCATACTGCAGACTCACCACCTACACACACACTTAGGAAACTTCATCCACAAACAGTTCTGGGCGTAAACTGCAGGGGATTACCTGTAAGCTGATGACACAAACTGCACAGAAACAAACCTCATTCCTCATCACAAAATCAAACATGCTCATAAAATATATATATATATATATATCCAGAAATAAACAACAACTCCAGTTTAACACAGACCCCAAAAGTAACTTTCACAAGTGCAGTTTCAGTTTCAGTTTCAGTAGCTCAAGGAGGCATCACTGCGTTCGGACAAAACCATATACGCTACACCACATCTGCCAGACAGATGCCTGACCAGCAGCGTAACCCAACGCGCTTAGTCAGGCCTTGAGAAAAAAAAAAAAAAAGAAAAAAAAAAGGGGGAATAAATAATAGATAAGCTTACATAAATAAATAAATAATAATTATAATATAGAAAAAGGTAGTAGTAATAATAATAATAATTAAAAAAAAAAAAAGAAAAAAAAAAAAGTGCAAGTGTACTAAAGTGAGCCAGTTAGCGACCATGTCTCGGCCGAAGTCTGGAACAGCGACAGAGTGTGCCCTATAGTGTTGGCAGTCTGTTTCACTGTTCCCACAGTCATTACAATCACATGACTGTAAGTGTGAATGAAAAATGAAAACGCGTTGTAAGCCTGGCCAGAAAAATCATAACCAAGCCCCAGCAACAACTGAACGCCCTGTACCGTTCAGCTCTTAGCAGAAAAGCACTCCAAATTTTTAATGATTCCACTCATCCACTTGACTCTTGTCTTTGAAAAAAAACTTCCTTCAGGTACACGATGTAAAATCCCTCTTGCAAAGAAGAATGTGTACAAAAAAATCATTTGCCCCCTCTGCTGTTGCTGAGATAAATAATTCGCTCAAATAATGTTTTTGTTCCATTGCCTGTGATTTTTGTTTTGTTTTGTTCTGTTGACAGTTGTCTTTCTTCCCTTTATGTATGCATATATGTGTGTGTAAAGAAAGAAGTGCAGGTAGGGGGAGGGTTATAGGGGATGGGGGGACAGAGACGTGTGTGTGTGTGTGTGTGTGTGTGTGTGTGCAAGTGCACACGCTGGGTGTTTTGTTTAGCTGCAGAGGGGTATGAAAGGGGTTTGCATGCTTGTAGTCTTGGTGGCAGGTTTTAGACTTTTTCGACTGTGATTTCATGTCTTAAAGTTGAATCTGTTTAAATGCTCTTTTCATAGGATGATTGATGTCTGCGTAGCTGTATGTATGGGTTATTTGTTACTCATTTTCATTTCATTTGTGTCTTAAAATGTATTATTATTATTATTTACTTTTTTTTTTTTTTTTTTTTTACTGATTACTTTCCTTTTATTTGACTAGAATGTTTCACTTTATCTTAAAATGTAAATTTGTTTTCTAACCTGAATGTTTTTTGTTTACATGATAATTTATATGTGGGTTGTGATCAAGGAAGGGTGTGCCAGTTGCTCATTCATTTTTCAATCTGATTTGTTGATGAGCATTTTGTCCTTTAAAATGTTATAATCATCTTACTGATTATTTTCCTTTTTATAATGATTGAAACATATACACACGCACGCATGCATACACATGCATACATACACACACGCACATGCATGCGCACACACTCCCACACACACGTGCGCATGCACACGCACACACACACACACAAGCGCATGCACGCGCACGCGCACACACACAGTTGTTTCACTCTATCTTATATTGTAATTCTGTCTTACCCACATGTTTTTCTTTTTACATGTTAACTGATGTGTGTGTGGTGATCAGTGAAGGGTGTTTCAGTTTTTCGTTTTTCTCTTTGATATTTGCTGACGGGCATATGAAGTGAGCCGAAAGAGAATTTTCTGTCATGGTTGAAGCAGACAATAAAGAATTTTGAAGTGAACTGAACTGAAAACTAGGTGTTGAGAGACAGTGGTGATAAGGGGTGGTGGTGGTGGTGGACAGACACATCCAAACTGTTTTCTTCACTCTGCACTGCAGAGCAAGTCAAATCCCTTCATGGTGAACAACGTGACCAGAAAAAAACAACAGCAGCAGCAACAAAAACAACACAACACCAATCCCTCTCCAGTCACAGTTTCAGTTTCAGTAGCTCAAGGAGGCGTCACTGCGTTCGGACAAATCCATATACGCTACACCACATCTGCCAAGCAGATGCCTGACCAGCAGTGTAACCCAACACGCTTAGTCAGGCCTTGAGAAAAAAAAAAAAAAAAAAAAAAAAAAAGCTTACATAAATAAATAATAATTATGATATTAAAAAAAAAGGTAGTAGTAATGAAAAAAAAAAAAATAATAATAATAATAAACAAACAATTAAATAAATAAGACAACAATGATGATAAATAAGCAAATAAATATAAAACATGAAGACACACATTCACACATACACCTACACATGCATAACAAAAACGCAGTTTCACAGATATGAAAGCACAGTCAAATACATATAAGTCACAATCCTTCAACATGTACATACATGTGCTGAACAAGTTATCAACCAGTCCTGAGCTTGAGCAATTGATAGGAGAAGCTGGAATCAGTGTAGCTCTTTGACTGAAACATGATACTGGAAAAATACAGCAGTACCACATTGTATTTTCATTCATCAATTATTCAGATAAAGGGTTCGCCAATGTTGTATACAGTGTCCACTCTGAAGGAAAATAGTTAATGAAAACTTATCTATTTATCTTTCTTTTTTTCTTTTCTTTTTTTTTTTTTTTTTTTTTTACTCATGCTCCCTATGTTTGAGCTAGAGTGTCTAAAATGTAGTGAAAGGTTGTGAGAATGCCATGAGAGAAAGCAATACACACATAAAAAAAAAATAACATCAAAAAACCATTTGGTACTGAATGACTTTTTCAACGTAATTCATGCGTGCTACCATTTGAAGGTTCCAAATAACACACAATATGCGATATTACAATGACTCTTTTTCATTAAAAAAAAACAAAAACTGAAATGGCCTCTGCTCTCCACTCTGGGAGGGACGCTCACTCAGTCTGGCTCCGCGACTAAGCCATTATTGTCGTTAGTATGGGGCTTAGTAGGTGGTGTCCTAAGTACGTTAAAAAACAGAACAGGCACCACCGAAGTGACTCAGCAGCAGTGCAGGGTCTCCTCTGGTGTGTGGCCTCCTGGCGACCTAACATCGATGGTTCCCTGTGGACTGCCGACGCTGGAACTACGACGGATGAACCCGGGTGTGGCCGTGTATGGGGGAATCTAAATGAGCGGCGTGGGAGTAATGCCACTGAAACGGTACAGATGATGGGGCCGGAAAAAAAAAGAAAAAAAAAGAAGAAAAAAAAAAGAAATGGCCTCTGCTGTCTGCCTGTATAATAAAAATAAATAAATAAAATACAATAAACTAAAAACTAAGAAGTGATCTGTTTCTTTGTTTGATGCTGTGCATGATGAGATATCTGAATACATTTTTTTGGGGGGGGTTGTGGGGGGGGTGGGGGGGGGTCTTTTTCCACAGTTCCCTTCCCTGCCCCCCACCACCCCCCCACCTCACTGACAGCCATTAACTGTTCATAACATAGTCTTTCCAAAGAGTGTTCAGACCTTGCAGTTAGACTGGACACTTGACTGGCGCAATAGCTGAGTGGTTCAAGCGTTGGACTTTCAGTCTGAGGGTCCCGGGTTCGAATCACGGTGACGGCGCCTGGTGGGTAAAGGGTGGAGATTTTTACGATTTCCCAGGTCAACATATGTGCAGACCTGCTTAGTGCCTGAACCCCCTTCATGTGTAAACGCATGCAGAAGATCTAATACGCACGTTAAAGATCCTGTAATCCATGTCAGCGTTCGGTGGGTTATGGAAACAACAACATACCCAGCATGCACACCCCCGAAAGCGGAGTATGGCTGCCTACATGGCGGGGTAAAAATGGTCATGCACGTAAAAGCCCACTCGTGTACATGCGAGTGAACGTGGGAGTTGCAGCCCACGAATGCAGAAGAAGAAGAAGAAGACTGGACACTCAGTTTTTTCAGCAGTCTGTTGTCCCGAAGCGTAACGACACAAAGGAACGCATGAAAGCTCTGCACTCAGGTGGCCCCGACAAGCGGCAAGGACAGTCACAGAACCAGAGGCCAAACATTCTGAAGAGAGAGAGTTTCAGTTTCAGTTTCAGTAGCTCAAGGAGGCGTCACTGCGTTCGGACAAATCCATATACGCTATGCCACATCTACCAAGCAGATGCCTGACCAGCAGCGTAACCCAACGCGCTTAGTCAGGCCTTGAGGGGAAAAAAAAAAAAAAGGTGAATAAATTATAGATAAGCTTACATAAATAAGTAAATAAATAATAATTATGATATAAAAAAAGGTAGTAGTAATGAAAATAATAATAAAATAATAATAATCATAATAAATAAATAAATAAATAAGACAACAATGATGATAAATAAGCAAATAAATGTAAAACATGAAGACACACATTCACACATACACCCACACATGCATAACAGATATGCACCAAACATGCAGTTTCACAAATATGAAAGCACAGTCAAATACATATAAACGTACATGAGCTCCAACGCACACACACACACACACACAGAGAGAGAGAGAGAGAGAGATCACAGATACAGCTCATCACCAAACCAGCCGTGTCGATCCAGACTTCTGTCAGTGCTAACAAATGGAAACAAACAAATAAACAAAACAAGAATGAACCGCACAGTCCGGGGCATCTCACACTGTCACGTTTCCAGTTTCAGTTTCAAGGAGGCGTCAAAGCGTGTGGGCTGATCCATATGCGTTTTATCACATCTGCTGTACTGAATAAAACAAAAGAAAAAAAAAAGTGAACAGATGCCAGATGACAGTGACAGATTACACGGCCACCTGTCTTGGCTCCACACACAAAAAAACCCCGTGACACCTCATGTTTTCTTTGTCGATATTCCAACCCTCGCTCAGAGCGGCGTAATTTCCTTTCATTCCGGACACACCAACACCAACACCAAAACATCCACCTTCTGATTCGAACGAATCCAGCACACACCCGGTCCCCTCCCCCCGTCAACACTTCCACTCTCTCCGTCGTTAGCTACGCTCCAGCGATTCCAAGGCGGTCTTGGCGTAGGACTTGGGGTCAGTCAGCTGGGAGACGGCCGCCTGGACCAGGGAGAGGAAGAGGGAGGGCCAGAGGCGCGACAGCTCCATGCGCTTGCGGTCGCAGAACGTGGAGTCCTTCAGCATCTCGCCCAGGTAGGCTTTGGCAAAGGTGCGCTTCTGCTCCACCTCCTGTCAGTCAAGTCAGTGAGAGCACAACGGTGATGGTGCTGTTTTCTTCTCTCTTTTTTATATATACTTTTTTTTCTATACTTTTTAATCATTATTTTCACATACTGATACTGAGATAGGCACAGTGACAAGAATGTTTGTCCCCCCCCCCCCCCCACCCCCCCGAGCCCCCCTCCCCTCCCTCCCCCGGCCCCATTCAGCCCTTGGGTAAAGGATCGATGAAGTACAGCATAAGTGAATAGAACGAAGAAAAATGGAGTTGGGGACAAGAGATGGAGTAAGACAGAGAGCGAGAGAGAGATAGAAAGGAGGGGGGGGAGAGAGAATGAGAGACAGACAGACAGACAGAGGAGAGAAAGAGAGAGAGAGAGAGAGATAGAAAGGAGGGGGGGGAGAGAGAATGAGAGACAGACAGACAGACAGAGGAGAGAAAGAGAGAGAGAGAGAGAGAGAGAGAGAGAGAAGACAAGACAAATTCTTTACTTTTGAGGATAATAGATAAGCACTGGCACGCTTTTTTTCATCCAGTCCCCGCCCTGAAACAGGGTCTAGACTACACAATACTACATTATATATGTCATTGCAGAGAGAGAGCGAGAGAAAGAGAGAGAGAGAGAGAGAGAGAGAGAGAGAGAGAGAGAGAGAGAGAGAGAGAGAGAGAGAGTGACAGACAGACAGACAGAGACACACACAGAGAGAGAGGGGGGAGGTAGAGTCATACTCTAAAATCTGACAAAAATTGTAACAGTGTCGCCAGACTGATGTACCATTACATGGCAGAACTGTGCTGCTCTTGGCAGGTATGTGCATCAATGTCACATCCATACTAAGCAGAAGAAGTTCCCATTTTAACCGAAAATGATAAGATGACTGCTATTAATCAGTGTGTCAGTACCTCAGATGAAAGTGCAAAATTGTGTGAATGAGAAATAAAAATACTACAGCAACCTGACTTTGGAAACATTTCTGGCTTCTCTGCAGAATTTTTGTGTCTTTCACAGAAGTGCACTGTCATTTGGATTAATAAGAATGTACGCAAAGAACTGACCCCTTTCTATTGTTCAGACAATTTTTGGCGCTGACAGACAAAAGTGTTTCCTGAGAAAATGAACATATCACAGTTTACCACAGACACACTCACTCTCTCACATACACACACACAGACACAGACACACACACACAAACTGAAAAGCACATGATCTCTAATTTTACACTCTAACACACAGAGCGACAGAAAAAGTGTTTCTAGAGAAAATGAAGTTTACCACAGACACACACACACACTCACACACACACACACTTCTTCTTCTTCTTCTGTGTTTGTGGGCTGCAACTCGAACGTTCACTCCTATGTACACAAGTGGGCTTTTATGTGCATGATCGTTTTTAACCCCGCCATGTAGGCAGCCATACTCCGTTTTTCGGGGGTAAACACACACAACTGAAAAACACACGATTTCTATTTACACACTCTCACACTCATGTGAGCCCCCAAATCCCCTAAAAAAACCCACAACAACAGTAGCTGACAACCTGACCTTGCTCGATCTGACGTCTGGGGGGCTGTAACTCAGGGCGGCTCTTCCCGGCTGCTCCACGTGTGCCTTCAAATTCAGTTCAATTCAATTCAAAAACACTTTATTAATCCACATGGAAATTAACGTGTGCAATCACAGGTTCGTTGTACACACCAACATACAAAAATTGAACAAGCGCAGCATCATAAAAGACATTGCAACAAGTCAAATCAGACGTAATAATTAATTGCAATGTTTTAAAAGCGAATATGTGAAATGCTTTTATTTGAGAACATATGTTTATTTCTCTTGTTTAATCAAGTAATCCGAGTGCGTGGGGTGGGTGGGTGCAGGTGTGTGCTGATTATCTGGTTGCGGTTTTCCGCAATTTATCTTTATTATTATCTTATCTGTCTATTATAATCAATGTGCAGTATAGTAGGCTATGCTTATAATTATATTCAAATAATGTTTCTTAATTTTTTCTGTTTTTACATTAAGAATACTAGTTATTACCTGCAATGTGTGGATGTATGTATGAAACGGTGTATGTGATATTTTTTACATTTGTATCTTCGTAATATTTGTAAAAGCTGTTGTTGACTTTTACAGTTATGGTCCCCATGTTGTTTACTTGTCTATGTTGTGATAATGCACCTGACCAAATTTCTCCAGTTGGAGATAATAAAGTTATTCTTATCTTAACTCACAGTAGTTGACCCAAGACTAAGACAAAATGACACACTCACAAACACACAAGCACGCGTGGTAAGACAATGATTAGGTGTCGCACAACAATGTATACAAATAAAAAAAAACATCCAGCGAATAAACTGCATATGTTTAAAACCACACACAAATGCACACGTACATACACAGGCACACAAACACAAGTTCACACACACACAAGTACACACACATGCACACACACACACATACAGGTACACACACATGCACACATACACACACACACACACACACAAGTACACACACATCCACACACACACACACACACACAAGTACACACACATCCACACACACACATGCACACACACACACACACACACACACACACACACACAAACTACAGGTACAAAAACACAAGTTCACACACACACACTCACACGCACACACACACATATGCACACAGGTACACAAAGACAAGTTCACACACACAAGTACACACAAACACACACACACACATATGCATACAGGTACACAAACACAAATTCACACACATATGCACACACACACGCACATGTATGAACACAGGTACACAAACACAAGTTCACACACACATGCACACACACACACATGTATGCATACAGGTACACAAATACAAATTTGCACGCACACACACACACACACAGGTACACAAACACAAGTTCACACACACACACACACACAGGTACACAAACACAAGTTCACACACACACACACACACACAGGTACACAAACACAAGTTCACACACACACACACACACACACACAGGTACACAAACACAAGTTCACACACACACACACACACACAGGTACACAAACACAAGTTCACACACACACACACACACACACAGCTACACAAACACAAGTTCACACACACACACACACACACACACACAGGTACACAAACACAAGTTCACACACACACACACACACACCTTGTCTCCCTTGTCCCCCTTGCGGGTGGGCTTGCTGTCCTCAGTGAGGGTGGCTGCCTGCTTTCTGCGGGCCTCCCCCACCAGGGAGTTCAGGCGGAACTGAGGGAGCTGGGCCGTCACGATGTGGGCCATCTGGCCAAACAGCCTCTCCGCGTTGATGACGTCCGCCGGTGACACCTAGCAGGGGACAGGGGCAGACAATCACTTCTTCTTCTTCTTCTTTTTCGTTGGTAGGCTGCAACTCTCACGTTCACTTGTGTGTACACGGGTGGCCTTTTACGTGTATGACCGTTTTTACCCCTACCCGCCATCCCCTTGCAGGCAGCCATACTCTGCTTTCGGGGGGGTGCATGCTGGGTATGTTCTTGTTTCCATAGCCCACTGAACGCTGACAGGGATTGCAGGAGCTTTAACGCTCGAGTCTGATTTTCTGCTCGCGTATACACATGAAGAGGATTCAAGCACAAGCAGGTCTGCACATATGTTGACCCTTTACCCACCAGGCGCCATTACCAAGTTTCGAACCCGGGACCCTCAGATTGAAAGTCCAACGCTTTAACCACTCGGCTATTGCGTCCGTCAGGCATTAACAATACTGACGATGGAAACCAAACGAAAGCAAATTATCTACATAATAAAAATATGTATCTATTCAATTTCAATACACTGACACATACACTTACACACACTCACAGTCACACACACACTCCACACTCACTCATACACCACCCACCCACACGCACACCCTTTCCCTAACCTCACCCCCTAGATTTTCTGCACTTTGAAATAGGACAGCATGTGGACAGTCAACAGCCTCCATACACACTGACACACACATACAGAATCACACTATGTCTAATATCGCTTAAAGTGAAAAGACGTTAAAGAAAGAAGACACACACATACACACACACACACATACACTGATACAGTCACACACACACATATACACAAACTTAAATTAACAGAAAAGAGAAAAGATGTACACACCCCCACACCTCTCTTCCCCCCCACGCCACACACCCACACCCCCCTCCCCCACACACACCCTCCACCCCCCCCCCCCACACACACACACCCCTCTACCCCAACCATCCAACCACCCACACACACAGCCTCACACACAGACACACAATCCACAACACCCTCACCCCCACCCCAACATCCTCACACCCTCCACACTCATACCCACACACACACACCTCTTTCCCCCAACCCCCTCCCCCCATACATACATACCCCCCCCCCGAACTCCACCCTGACCCCCAACCCCACCCCCCTGACCTCCACCCCGTTGATCCTCTTGAGGTTGAAGTGGGCCAGCCTGTAGACGGTGTAGAGCCGCCAGAGGGTGAACTTGGTCACGGGGTTCCCGTCCAGCTCCACCGTCAGCTGATCCAGGGATCGAACCGCAGACAGCGCGTTGATCTGCTGCAGGCTGTGCACGTTGGTGTTGGAGAAAATCAGGTTCTGTCAGGGAGAGAATGAGAGATTTCAAGATTCAAAAACTTTATTACTCAAGGATAAAGATTTTAGGCATCGCCCAGTCTTCCAATCTGTCCTTGTGACAACAATAACAATAACAACATTAACGATAACGACACAAAAATAATAATTTTGTTAACACTGCTACATCTACTGCTACTACAATGAAGAATGATCACCACCATCATCATTAACATCGTAAAAAGTAATAAAACGAACGCAATCATACATCCATATCCATACACATGCACACACTCTCTCCACCCAACACACACACACACACACACACATATATACTTATGCATATACAGAGACATGACCGAAGTGAGAAACATATAGCGGACATAAAGAAAACAGAGAAGCACAACTTTACCATTGCACATATACAAAAGTGATTACTTTGCTGATGCAGATGTTACAGGTAATAACATCCAATTTACAGGCGAACAAGTAAAAACATTAAAGCATAAAGGTAGAAATAAAATAAATTCACTGCATGTAGGTATAGACACAAACTTCACGGAAAAAGCATGATTTTTGTCTTTTTTAGCTGGTTATTAAAAAAAAAAAAAAGAAAAAAGAAAAAAAAAGCAAGCTTTGTGGGTCTATTGTTTGTGGAGCAGAGAGAGAGAGAGAGAGAGAGAGAGAGAGAGTCAAGACTCAAATGTTTAGTGACGTAAGCAACATGCTCATACCACTTCCTCCCTTGCCTTCCTCCCTTTCCCCACACACATTCACACTTTTCACCACAGTCTTCTGCTTCGTAAGGAACACAAAAAGTGTATATATATATATATATATATATATATATATATATATATATATATATAATGGTGTGTATACACACAATTGTTGTCTGCTGAAACAAGGCCACCAACCCGATTTCGTAGAGAGAGAGAGAGAGAGAGAGAGAGAGAGAGAGAGAGAGAGCAAATCAGGTTCTGTTGGAGAAAGAAAATCCGGTTCTGTCGGAGGGAGAGAGAAAACCAGGTTCTGTTGGACAGAGAAAGAAAATCAGGTTCTGGAGAGAGAGAGAAAATTGGGTTCTGGAGAGAGAACAAAAAACAAAACAAAACAAAAAACAACAACCCAGTTTTACAGACCTCACCCACAGTGCCTGGGATAAACATGAGCACACTTTATGGATTCGCTCATGTTGTGTGCTTAGGATAAATGTGAGCACACTCTAAGGATGTGTTCACAGACCTTACTCACCTGAGTCTAGAATAAACATGAAACACACTTCATGGACGTGTTCACAGACCTCACTCACCTGAGTCTACAATAAACATGAAACACACTTCATGGACGTGTTCACAGACCTCACTCACCTGAGTCTAGATAAACATGAAACACACTTCATGGATGTGTTCACAGACCTCACTCACCTGAATCTAGATAAACATGAAACACACTTCATGGACGTGTTCACAGACCTCACTCACCTGAGTCTAGATAAACATGAAACACACTTCATGGACGTGTTCACAGACCTCACTCACCTGAATCTAGATAAACATGAAACACACTTCATGGACGTGTTCACAGACCTCACTCACCTGAGTCTACAATAAACATGAAACACACTTCATGGACGTGTTCACAGACCTCACTCACCTGAGTCTACAATAAACATGAAACACACTTCATGGACGTGTTTACAGACCTCACTCACCTGAGCCTAGTATAAACATGAAACACACTTCGTGGACATCCTCACGGACCTCACTCACCTGAGCCTAGTATAAACATGAAACACACTTCATGGACATCCTCACGGACCTCACTCACCTGAGTCTAGAATAAACATGAAACACACTTCGTGGACATCCTCATGGACCTCACTCACCTGAGTCTAGAATAAACATGAAACACACTTCATGGACATCCTCGCGGACCTCACTCACCTGAGTCTAGAACAAACATGAAACACACTTCGTGGACATCCTCACGGACCTCACTCACCTGAGTCTAGAATAAACATGAAACACACTTCGTGGACATCCTCACGGACCTCACTCACCTGAGCGCCAGGGAAGCGGGAGCGCACCTTGTGCAGGTGCTTGCAGATCTCGTCAAAGTCGATGAACTTGAAGAGGACGGTGGTGACGGCCCCGGCGGCCTGCAGCCCCCAGTTGCGGTCAAAGGCGCCCAGCGCCAGAGGCCCGTACAGGCTGAGTGTGTCCTCCTCCAGCTCTGCCACCATGTTCAGGTCCTGACCACTGCTGCCGCTGCCGCTGCTGTTGCCCGGGCTGGTGGGACAGGCCACGCTTCACGTGTCAGTCAACCTTTCGCTTCTGGTGGTGGTGTGTTCATGCTTTGAGTTTCACAAAAATATTTGTAATATTTTTCCTTCATGCAAAGTGCCCCGCACTCTCAGAGAGAAAGGGCGCTATATACATGTACATTATTATTATTATTATTAAAAAAGAGAAGAAAATAAAACGATGGTTCTGCTGTGTGGTGATGCCCTCTGAGTTTCACACAGTGAAGTCTGTTTTGTGACGAAGATTAACACAATACAATATAATACAAAACAATACAAAACTGCAGAAAGGAGAATTACATCATTTACATACCCAACTCCTGAACATATGCAAGCAACCATTTGTACATAACTTACTATACAAAATCAAACAACAGTTCCCAATTTAAAAAAAAAAGAAGCTTAAATTCAACTGTAAATCTTACTACTAATTTTGTTAACTGCAGAAGCAGACAACAGATTTTTGGGGGCAACATATGTTTTTGGCAAATATTCTTTTTTACATAAATCATTCAGCATGCTTTGAATGTTCCATTGTAAAATGAAAATCGTTTCCCATGACTGTCATACTACACCCTTTGCACCAGTTGCTGTGGTGAAGTGGTTAGCGTTGCAGACTGACGGCTGGGAGGATGCAGGTTCGAATCCCAGCAGAGATGGGTTTTTTGGCCTGTGGCCAGCTCCTACCCAGAGCTGAGTGTGCTATGTGGGCTTAGACGGGAAGACAGAGTTGAATATCATCCACTTCACAGATGCGTCTTTGGGTGTGTTGCTCTAATTTCCTGACCAACACTGCAAGTGTCCGTATCTCTTGGGCCTGGTTGATGCCAGGATATCATTATGACAAGAAGCATAGAGTAGGGCCTTGTCATGTAATCCCAAACCAAAATGGACCTCTGTATTGTGTTGTATTGTGGTGTGCGGGGTTGTACTGTATTGTGATTTGTTTTGTTGTATATTTGGTGTAATGGGTTGTGCGTTGTGTTGTATAGTGTTTAAATGGTATTGTGTCATATTGTGTTGAATTGTATTCATTGTACCGTAAAGTTCGGTCTAAAAGCCACGACTTTTTACTCCAGCTTCAACCTCTGCGGCTTATACAATGATGCGGCTTATTTGAGGATTTTAATGATCTTGGGAGTGTCACGTTCTTGTCTATTCTTAGCTACCCTTCAACTCACCAAAATCATGATTTCTGTCCATGAATTTTTGGATGAGCTTCAGGATCGTGTGCTAACTGTTCACATTTTATAAATCAAATCCCCACACATTAAAGCCTTCAGATCAGCATTCAGTACACCCTCATCATGCCAAAAATGCAACGCAATGCCTATGATGCAGCCTTCAAATTGAAGGCTATCGACCTAGCAGACGACAGTGCAAGCGGCGAACCAGCAGCGACCTCCACTTTGCATTCATGCTCATGAAGTGAAAGCGAGGCTGAAGTCAGTGACAAGATGGCGGAGGAAACTGTGCTGGTTCTCTTCAACTCGGACACTGAAGACGAAGATTTCAGTAGATTCAGTGAGCAGGATGACGTTGAATAAATGTGACTATCCCTAAATTATGGATCTTATTTTCGTTGTGTTCATTTATTATTTTTTTTGTGGCACTAGCAGTATTTTCACTTGCTTTTCTTTGTGTTGTTACTGCTTGTGTTTATTTCATAACCTACAGTATTGACAGCTTTTCTGTAGTATCAGTATGCATTCCGGTACCAGAAATAAGTAGAGCTTATAAGCCAGTGTGGGTTATGTATGTATAAAGTTAAATTTTTTCCAAAATTTAGTGGGTGCGGCTTATATACCAGTGCGCTCAATAGACTGAACTTTATGGTACTGTGCTGTGTTTGGCTGTGTTCTTTTGTGTTATATTGTGTTGCATTGTTTTGTATTGCGTTGTGTTGTTTGCATTGTATTTTGTTGTATCATACTGGATTGTGTTGTATTGTTTGCATTGTAATATATTATACTGTATTGCATTGCATTGCACTGCATAGTATAGTATAGTAAAGTAGAGTAGAGTAGAGCAGAGTATTGCACTGCATTGCATTGCATTGTATTCTGTAGTTGGGTCTGGGCACACAACCACACACACAGAGAGACTTACGGCACATGAAGGTTTGTGGCAAAACTATGACAGTATGTGTGTATGTGTGTGTGCATGTGTGCGTGCGTGTCATGGGAGCTGGTGTGTGTGTGTGTGTGTGTGTGTGTGTGTGCGCCCCACCCCTCCTCCAACCTCTTTCCACCTCTCCCACCTAAACCCCCATGCCCCACCCCCGATCCTTCCCCCCTTTCCCCCCCTCCCTGACTGACCCGAAGATGATGGTTTCCTTGTTGGCGGAGGTCTTGGTGGTGGGGTCCATGCGGCGGTGTGCGGTGCGGGGACGGTCGTGCTCCCTGCTGCTGTCCTGAGAGGCGTCCGTCAGGTGGCTGTGGGCGCTGCCCGGGCGACTCACCCTCTTCTCACTGCTGAACCAACCGACCCAAATCATGCCGTGCCGCTCCTAGTGAAGCTGTCTGATCAGATCATTGCTGCTTGTACCCCCCCCTGCCCCCCCCCACCCCTCCCCTGACCCCCTCCCAAATTACCAATCAAATCATGTTACTTACAGTCCAGCTAACCAATTGTATCATGTAATAAACCAGCTAACCAATCAAATCATGTTACAGCCTAGCTAACCAATCAAATCATGTTGCTTACAGCCTAGCTAATCAATTAAATCATGTTGCTTACAGCCTAGCTAACCAATCAAATCATGTTGCTTACAGCCCAGCTAACCAATCAAATCATGTTATAAACCAGCTAACCAATCAAATCATGTTACTTGTACCACAGCTAACCAATCAAATCATGTTGCTTACAGCCCAGCTAACCAGTCAAATCATGTTATAAACCAGCTAACCAATCAAATCATGTTATAAACCAGCTAACCAATCAAATCATGTTATAAACCAGCTAACCAATCAAATCATGTTACTTGTACCACAGCTAACCAATCAAATCATGTTACTTGTACCACAGCTAACCAATCAAATCATGTTGCTTACAGCAAAGCTAACCAGTCAAATCATGTTATAAACCAGCTAACCAATCAAATCATGTTATAAACCAGCTAACCAATCAAATCATTTTACTTACAGCCCTGCTAACCAATCAAATCATGTTATAAACCAGCTAACCAATCAAATCATGTTATAAACCAGCTAACCAATCAAATCATTTTACTTACAGCCCTGCTAACCAATCAAATCATGTTGCTTACAGCCCAGCTAACCAATCAAATCATGCAGCCTACAGCCCAGCCACAGAAGGACCATTTCATGTCTGATAGTCTGTCTTAAATTCACCTGGGTCTCATTTGGTCCGCACCCATTTTTAATCAAGCTGAAAATATCTATTTCCTTCAGGGACTGAAAAACAATGTCCAGAGGAACGTCTGATGACAGGGTCTCCATGGAGTTGTTAAAAAACAATGTCCAGAGGAATCTCTGATGACAGGGTCTCCATGGAGTTGTTAAAAAACAATGTCCAGAGGAACCTCTGATGACAGGGTCTCCATGGAGTTGTTAAAAAACAATGTCCAGAGGAACGTCTGATGACAGGGTCTCCATAGAGTTGTTAAAAAACAATGTCCAGAGGAACCTCTGATGATGGGATCTCCATAGAGTTGTTAAAAAACAATGTCCAGAGGAACCTCTGATGATGGGATCTCCATGGAGTTGTTAAAAAACAATGTCCAGAGGAACCTCTGATGATGGGATCTCCATGGAGTTGTTAAAAAACAATGTCCAGAGGAACGTCTGATGACAGGGTCTCCATGGAGTTGTTAAAAAACAATGTCCAGAGGAACCTCTGATGATGGGATCTCCATGGAGTTGTTAAAAAACAATGTCCAGAGGAACCTCTGATGACAGGGTCTCCATGGAGTTGTTAAAAAACAATGTCCAGAGGAACGTCTGATGACAGGGTCTCCATGGAGTTGTTAAAAAACAATGTCCAGAGGAACGTCTGATGACAGGGTCTCCATGGAGTTGGTAAAAAAACAAATGAAAGAAAGCCAGCTGGAGGAAAAACA
>NC_134880.1:7712236-7767236 GCF_041734735.1 Babylonia areolata | reverse complement strand
TCTCTCTCTCTCTCTCTCTCTGTCTCTCTCTCTCTCTCTCCTGACCACAGTTTCAGTGGAAGTTGAAACTGAAGCCTATCTCCTGATCACAACATACCTTCACTCACTATCACTCTCTCTCAGTCCATTCTGATCACAGCATAACCATTATTCACAACTGCTGACTCTCTCTTTCCCTCTCTCTCTATTCTCCTGATCACAACATAACCATCACTCACAACTGTTGACTCTCTCTTTCCCTCTCTCTCTATTCTCCTGATCACAACATAACCATCACTCACATCTGTTGACTCTCTCCCTCTCTCTCTATTCTCCTGATCATAACATAACCATCACTCACAACTGTTGACTCTCTCTCCCTCTCTCTCTATTCTCCTGATCATAACATAACCATCACTCACAACTGTTGATTCTTTCCCTCTCTCTCTATTCTCCTGATCACAACATAACCATCACTCACAACTGTTGACTCTCTCTCCCTCTCTCTCTATTCTCCTGATCACAACATAACCATCACCCACTACTGTTGACTCTCTCTCTCCCTCTCTCTCTATTCTCCTGATCACAACATAACCATCACCCACTACTGTTGACTCTCTCTCCCTCTCTCTCTATTCTCCTGATCACAGCATAACCATCACTCACAACTGTTGACTCTCTCTCTCCCTCTCTCTATTCTCCTGATCACAGCATAACCATCACTCACAACTGTTGACTCTCTCTCTCCCTCTCTCTCTATTCTCCTGATCACAGCATAACCATCACCCACAACTGCTGACTCTCTCTTTCCTCTCTCTCTCTCTCTATTCTCCCGACAAGAACACACCCCATCACTCACTACTGCTGCGTGCAAGTACTCAGTCAGAAGGAATCATGAAGTCCTGTCATGATCATATTCTGTCACAAAATAATGTGGATCGTACCAACTTATATAACCCAATACAAACAGAAAACAAAGAAAAGCACAAAAGCAAACCATTCATCAGCCAACAGAGAGGTCTAAATTGTTCTTACAAAAAATGACCCGCCCCCTCCTTCGCCCCCCCCCCCCCCCCCCCGCACCCCCCCCTCAAAAAAAAAAAGCCTTGCCCTCATATCTGAATATGGACTGTTCTCTTTCTCATTTTAACACCTATCTTAAGCCATACCTGTTCATACAGTTTGACAACATTATCAGCTGATTACTCAGTGGAAAAAAGGAGAAAACGCAAAACTGTGTTGTAGTGAGTTGTCAGTTTCTGAACCGTTTCCACCTCCTCACCGATGCTGACTGTTAACACCCTAGGCCTATGGATGCAGAGTGCGTTATAATCACCCATTTTCATTACTATCATTACCATCATCATCATTACCTAAAACTCCTGGAGCGGCAGCAGCGGCTGTTAGCACTCACCATGATTCTGAAAGTGACGCCGAACAAAACACCTTCACACAGCTTTGTCAGACTAAGCCGCTATGTGAGGTGGGCATCACTGGCTTATTGATCACACTCCACACAAAACAACAGTCCTGCAGTCTCATGGCCAAATGCAACTGCAGCAAATGAACTACATAGTTAATGCAAAAAAAAACCAACAAAAAAACAAATAACAAAAAAAACAAACCAAATTAAAACCTACACAGGCCAGCCAAGGACCATTTGGGTCATCAATTATTAACCACAGCTGGCACCTCACCGTGAAGTGAACGCAGAGCGTTTGGATGGATCCGTGGTGGCTGCCTACAGATAATGAACTGCCCCACCAGCCACTGTGGTGAAGTGACTAGACTGCTGGGAGGACAAATTGGAGGTGGGGGTTTTTCAGCCTGTGGCTGGCTCCTACCTAGATCTGAATGCGCTACGGGCTGAAATGGGAAGACTGGGACCACACAGTTGAGTATCATCCACTTCATGAATGCGTCTTTGGGTGTGTTACTCATCAAATTTCCTGATCAACACTGCAAATGTCTGTATACCTCAGGCCTGGTTGATGCTGTGATCTCATTTGCCTTCTACATAATTATCTTTCCCATCACTGTGTTACTGTATTTACATATCGATTATCTTACATTGTTTCATTTCATCTTTACATTTATGTTTTACACAAACCTAGGGTTGACTCTCAAGGCCTGATCAACATGTTGGGTTTATGCTATGGTCAGACATCTGCTGCCTTTAAAACAAACAAACAAACCAAAAAAAAGGCAGGTGTTGCACGTATGTGTAAGTCCACATGTCCTGACACCTCCCTGAAAGAAACTGAAACTCAGCAAATAATCAAGAAAAGATAAACTCCACAAACACACACACATATATACACATGTAAACACACACACTCTCACATGTAAACACACACTAACACACACATACACATGTAAACACACACACGTTCCACCCCCCCTCCCCCCCCCCTTCCTCCTTCCGTCCCCCCGCCTCCCCCTCCACACACAAATGACCAAAACACACCGCACATGTTCCCATACCAAACAGTGGTCAGTCCCCACCCCAGACACGGCACACACACACACACCCACACACACACACACACTGCAGGCCAAACTGGTTAGTTCCCCCCTGAGTCACAACGCAAGGCAGCAGACTGACCGGGTGCATGGTGCAGGCACCGCACAGCTGACACATGCAGGAGCCACTCCTCAGGCCAACAGCTCACCCCGAATAACCCTCAACACAACAGAGCTCCCAAAACACTGCCACGTCACCTGGACATGCCTGTCTGGCAGTGTGTCATACTGTCTACAAATCGCCACTTTCTGTCATACTGTCTAGTCACCACTTTCTGTCATACTGTCTACAAATCACCACTTTCTGTCATACTGTCTACAAATCACCACTTTCTGTCATACTGTTTACAAATCACCACTTTCTGTCATACTGTCTACAAATCACCACTTTCTGTCATACTGTCTACAAATCACCACTTCCTATCATACTGTCTACAAATCACCACTTTCTGTCATACTGTTCACGATCACCACTTTCTGTCATACTGTCTACAAATCACCACTTTCTGTCATACTGTTCACGATCACCACTTTCTGTCATACTGTCTACAAATCACCACTTTCTGTCATACTGTTTACAAATCACCACTTTCTGTCATACTGTTAATAATCACCACTTTCCGTCATACTACAAATCACTGCACCACTTTCTGTGATACTGTCTACAAATCACCACTTTCTGTCATACTGTCTACAATCACCATTTTCTGTCATACTGTCTACAATCACCACTTTCTGTCCTACTGCTTACAATCACCACTTTCTGTCTACAAATCACCACTTTCTGTCATACTGTCCACAATCACCACTTCGTGTCATACTGTCCACAATCACCACTTTCTGTCATACTGTCCACAATCACCACTTTCTGTCATACTGTCTACAAATCACCACTTTCTGTCATACTGTCCACAATCACCACTTTCTGTCATACTGTCTAGTCACCACTTTCTCTCACACTGTCCACAAATCACCACTTTCTGTCATACTGTCCACAATCATACTGTCCACAATCACCACTTTCTGTCATACTGTCCACAATCACCACTTTCTGTCACACTGTCCACAATCACCACTTTCTGTCATACTGTCCACAATCACCACTTTCTGTCATACTGTCTACAAATCAGCACTTTCTGTCTACAAATCACCACTTTCTGTCATACTGTCTACAAATCACCACTTTCTGTCATACTGTCCACAATCACCACTTTCTGTCATACTGCTTATAATCATCACTTTCTGTCTACAAATCATCACTTTCTGTCATACTGTCTACAAATCAGCACTTTCTGTCTACAAATCACCACTTTCTGTCATACTGTCTACAAATCACCACTTTCTGTCATACTGTCCACAATCACCACTTTCTGTCATACTGCCTACAATTACCACTTTCTGTTATACTGTCTATGAATCACCACTTACAGTAGTTTCCCAATGTAAACTGCCATGTGACAATCACTGTCCCTGTCTATGCAAACTGCAATGTGACAATCGTTGTCCCCGTCGATGTAAACTGCCATATGAAAGTAGTTTTTTGTGTCTATGTGCTACCATATAACAATCATTTTCCATGTCCATGTGAACTGCCAGGTGACAGTAGTTTGTCCCTATAAAACATAAAAAAAACAACAACCCATGTTAACCGTGTGTTAACACCACTTAAATAAATAAAACAAAATAAAAGTCAAATGTGAGCAAGTGCAAAAAAATTCACTTACTCGGTGCAGTCAAATCACTCGGTTTTTTTTTACAACTCTGTTTTTAACTGTTAAAGCCACAAAAAAAAAAAAAAAAAAAAGAAAAAAAAGGGAAGGGAGGGGTGGAGGAGTATATGAGCAGTCAGGTGCAAAGGGGCTGTATCTCCCCCGCCACAGCAACAACACCAGCACCACCACCACCTCATCAGGGTCTGTCTGTCCATGCAGACACAGACTGCTTTACCTTCTTGGTCTTTAAATACAGATAGCGGGCTGACGTCTGCACAGGGACAGAAAAAAAACACAAAAACATCGTCACACACCGATCATCCATGCTGACATGAAGATGACAAGAGGTGATCGGCCGTGATGGTCATGGCAAATCACGGCGCTTCAACTCACTGCGTCCTTTAACTGGAGTTCTCTCAGAACATTCTCTGAGATACGGGTGATGTGTGTATACTGGGCAGTGACAAAAAAAAACACAACCCCCCCCCCCCCCCCCCCAAAAAAAAAACAACAACCCAAAAACCCCCAACCATCACCAAAAAGTTAAGAAAGAACCCCAAAACTTTGTCTGCAACATGTCGCCTGTGTATGTTATATCTGTCTTTTTCGTTCAGACGTTATTCTAACATTCTGAATCTGTATCTTTCAACATTATGCCTACACACATTGGCAAAAAAAAAAAAAAAAAGAAGAAATATTTGCAAAGGAGTTTTTTTTTTATGAATTCATTTTATTCTTTTGCCACCATAAGTGACTAGTCAGTTCATCACTACAGGCAACTTTAATCAACATTGAGGGGTTAATGTTAAATGGACTGTTTTTCATGCTGGAACAAAGCTTGATAGCTGCAGCCAACTTTCCCAACGCACAATAGGAAATTGAACAATCACCTCCCACACCCACCACCCCTTGGACCAAGTTTGAAGTGAAACAAGTCCGTTATGTTGTTTTGACAAGAACTGAATCATGTGAATGAGTGTCAAGTCTAAGACATTTGGCACTAGAGAGTGTTTTTCACACACACACACACACACAATAATAATAATAAAACAAGAGAGGCAAGGCCTTCAAGACTCACTTGTGATAAATTAAGTCTCCTAGCATTAATTACAGAGTAATTTCCCTTTTTTACTATCTGCACCAAAACGTTTGCAAAATAAATAAAAATTCCATGCTTAGCAAAAGAAGTTCCTGTTTGAACAAAAAATAATAATAATGACTCCTCTTGTTGTTGTGTCAGAATAAGAGGTCAAAGTGCCAAGTTTAGAGAATACAAAAAATATCAATATAACAGTAAATGCAGTTTGCATATCATTAGGCTTCATTTTTTATTATTTTGTGCCCATCCCAGAGGTGCAATATTGTTTTAAACAAGATGACTGAAAGAACTGAATTTTTTCCTATTTTTATGCCAAATTTGGTGTCAACTGACAAAGTATTTGCAGAGAAAATGTCAATGTTAAAGTTTACCACAGACACATGGACACACACACACACAGACAACCGAACACCGGGTTAAAACATAGACTCACTTTGTTTACACAAGTGAGTCAATAAAATGGCAGCCAAAGAGTTAAATCACACACATTCCATCAGACATATCTGAAGAAAATAAACAGATACAAGGAAGAGAAAAATTATATCCCTTCCTACCCATTTCCAGCTCAATTTTTTAAGAATTAAAAAAAAAAAAACCCCATATAAAAAAACAACAACAGGAAAGTTCCAAATCCAAACAAATAAACAACGAAAGAAGAAGAAGAAGAAGAAGACATGGGAAAAGAAGTGAGAGGAAATCAAACCAAAAAGAAAAAACAGAAAAGGAAAAGCAAGAACACAGGAGGAGGATAGGGGTGAAGGGGAGGGGAAGGGGGGGGGGGGGGGGGAGAGGTGAGCACATCTACACACACACACATGAACATGCAGATGCATGCACACACACACACACATGCACACCCATGTACACACACACACATGCACACACACACATATGCACACATACGCACACACACAAACTAAGCCACGCAAATAAACCCACACACAAACAAGCACAAACCCCCACATACACACAATTCCCTCCCCCCTTCCCCTCCCTCTACCCCTCCCCCCCCCCCCCCCCCCAACAACCCCCCCCACCCCACACACACAGCCAGTAGAACGGAGGAAGAAGAAGAAGAAGAAGAAGAAAAGGAGGAGGAAGGGAAGGATGATATGTACAGTGACCCTGCGCATGTCCAGCTGTTTGAATTGCTGCATGCTGCGCAGCACACACACACACACACACACACACACACACACACACACATACACAGAGCCAGTGAAACGGAAGAAGAAGAAGAAGAAGAAGAGGGAGGGACGATACATACGGTGACCCTGTGCAAATCCAGCTGTTTGAGTTGCTGCATGTTCCTCAGGACACACACACACACACACACAGCCAGTCGTGAAGCAGAAGAGAAGCAGAAGAAGAAGAAAGAGAAGGAGGAGGGAGGGAGGGAGGGATCATACATACGGTGACCCTGCGCAAATCCAGCTGTTTGAGTTGCTGCATGTTGCGCAGCACACACACATACACACACACACACACACACACACACAGAGCCAGTGAAATGGAAGAAGAAGAAGAAGAAGGAGGGAGGGATGATACGTACGGATACCCTGCGCATGTTCAGCTGTTTGAGTTGCTGCATGTTGCGCAGCACACACACACACACACACACACACTGAGCCAGAGAGGCAGAAGAAGAAGAAGAGGAGGAGAAGGGGAAGAAGAAGAGGGCGAGATGATACGTACGGTGACCCTGCGCATGTCCAGCTGTTTGAGCTGCTGCATGTTCCTCAGCACCACCTGCTTGTAGGCGGGGTCCTGGGCCAGGGGGTTCCCATCCAGGCAGATCTCCGACAGGCTGCTCGACTCCCCCAGACACTGAACGTCCTCAAAACTGTGCACACACACACATTACATCACATTACACACATTCACACACACATGCACACACACACACACATACAGATGCACACACACACACACAAACACACACGCATCCTTGCACACACACACATACACACTCACAGTCACACACACACACACACACACTCACAGTCAAACTCATACACACACAAATGCAAGCACACACACACAGAGACTCACACTCACACACAGTCACACACACACTCAGTGTCACACTCAGACACACACATGCATGCACACACACACACACACGCAGACTCTCACTCACACACACACGCACACACAGGGTAAAGAAGAATGCTTCCCACAGATCAAAATCAAGTTTCCGTTAATCCGGGGTCATGAAATAGGGTGCTTTTAGGCTTGTTTTTGCATCAAAGATCAACTGTAAACAACAGTAAGAAAAAAAACAGAAGAAAAAGTTCAGACATACAGCAGAAAAATCCTCCCTCATACAAACAACAACAGGCAACCACCATAACTGGCTTGCATATCCTATTTTCGCAGCGCTTAATTTGCTTAGAGTTAATAATGTTCCAGAGTCTATGTTGATTCCTCTGACTTTGTAAAGTTCATGACTCAAAGCAAACTTAAGCGCTGCTAAGAATGCTAGTTGCAAACCAGCACAGCAGTTTGGTTTAAACAGTTTTGGGTTTTTTTGGGTGTTTTTGTGTGTGTGTGTGTGTGTGTGTGTGTGTGTGTGTGTGTGTGTGTGTGTGTGTGTGTGGAGGTGGGGATGGGGGGTGGGGACAATTGCACACAACATTACTATAGACAAACAGGACAAGACCATGTCACACTGCACAACAAGACAATGTCACACCACACCACTGTTTCAGATAAACAGGACAAGAAGGAGGAGGAGAATAAGAAAAAGGAGGAGGAGGAGCAGAAGAAGAAGGAGGAGCAGAAGAAGAAGGAGGAAGAAGGAGGAGGAGGAGGAGGAGGAGGAGAAAAAGGAGGAGCAGAAGAAAAAGGAGGAGCAGAAGAAGAAGAAGAAGAAGAAGAAGATGATAAAAATTTAGAAGAAGAAGAGAGATGATGATGATGAAGAAGAAGAAGAAGAAGAAGAAGAAGAAGAAGGAGGAGGTGGAGGAGGAGCAGAAGAAAAAGAAGAAGAAAAAAGAAGAAGAAGAAGAAGACGAAGAATTAGAAACTGGACCGGAGCACCAAAAAAACAAACAAAACAAGCTAAGAGTACGCAAGACAGTCCGACACAGCCCTGCCTGGCCGACAAAGTAGCGCATCCCCCTACTGAGCAAACACGAGCAGAGAGCATTGACAGGCAGAAGGAGGACCTACACGTCTCTGTTGTTCATCGACACTCGGCTGCGGTAATGTCTGTAGTGCCACATGTTGGCGGCCCACACCGGAGACAATCAATCAGCGAAAGCTCACACACGATGGACCAAACCCCTCAGCACCAGTTCACTCCCCTTTCTTCACTACGCTCCTGTCGCCATCATCACACTCTTCGCTTTTCCTCGCTCAGGGGGAAAGGTATACCATCATTTCAGGTATGATGGAAAATAAATAAATGAATGAAATTAAAAAAAACAAAAAAACAAGTCAATTGACCAACTCGGTTCCACGCTGTCTTTCAGCTGTTCAACACAAGCGAAGGTCCAGAGTCTCACAGGATTGCAGCGTGGCTGTTTCTGTGGCGATGATACCGACAGGCATGACGGCGGAATGGCTAACAGTGCCTTGGAATGCTGTCCCTGCAGCTGTTGCTGGAATACGAGTGCAGCGCCTGATGGATCAAGAACTGTATTGCACTGTACTGCACTGTATGTACAGTATTGCATTGCACTGCATTGCATTGTATGTACAGTATCACACGGCATTGTATTTTACTGCTTTGTGTTGTGTTCTGTTGCACTATACTGAGCTTTACTGTGTTGCACTGTGATGCGTTGTGTTGTGCTGTATTGCATTCTATTGTATTGTATTACTTTATTTTGTCATGGCAGATTTCTCTCTTTTGTACTTGTGTGAAATAAGGGTTGCTCTCCTCAGGGACAGTGCAGTGCTGCCCCACCCACATTTCTACTGCCTGCAAGTGTGTTTGTCTTACTGTCAAAGCGGACTGTTCCGCAGAATTTTGCCATGGGCAAAACATTTTCGTTGCCACCGGTTCTTTTACATGCGTGGAATGCATGCTGCTCATGTGACCTCTGTTTACTGTTTAACCCAAAGAGGCTAGCACCCTGTCCACCACTCCAGGTCCTTAGTCCTGGTGAACATGCGAGACTCGAACCTGTGACCACTCACTTCCTAGTCTGGGACATTACCACCAGGCTACCACTGCGCCATGATGAAGAGTTTTCTTATCTCCAAAGTCAATACCTTCTAGTGCTTTGATTTATACCCAATTTTAAGCATACAGTTCACCATGAAAAACAACAAAAAACCCATGCATAAACATTTTTTTAAAAAATGTCTGTGTTCAGTTGGTTAAAAAAACAAGAACAACAACAACAACAACAACAACAACAAAAAAAAAAAGACACAAGAAAACACAAGAGAGGCACGGCCTTCAAGACTCACTTGTGATAAATTAATTCCCCTAGCATTAATTACAGAGTAATTTCCCTTTTTTACTTCTGCACTAAAACGTTTGCAAAATAAATAAAAATTCCATGCTTAGCAAAAGAAGTTCCTGTTTGAACAAAAAATGATAATAATGACTACTCTTGTTGTTGGGTCGAATATCAAAGTGCCAAGTTTAGAGAATACAAAAAAAATATCAATATAATCGTAAATGCAGTTTGCATATAATTAGGCTTCTTTTTAAAAAATTTTTTTGTGCCCATCCCAGAGGTGCAATATTGTTTTAAACAAAATGACTGGAAAGAACTGAATTTTTCCTATTTTTATGCCAAATTTGGTGTCAACTGACAAAGTATTTGCAGAGAAAATGTCAATGTTAAAGTTTACCACGGACACACAGACACACACACACAGACAACTGAACACCGGGTTAAAACATAGACTCACTTTGTTTTTTGAAGTGAGTCAATAAAGTGCCCATCAAGTACCAATGATGCTTAAATCATGACAGAGCAAACTGATTTCAGACGTAAAACCCAGTGGAAATAATAAACAATGAATGAGCATGGGCCAGCTGCAACTCACAAGTACCAATGATGCTTAAATCATGACAGATGTGCTCGCCCTGGGGCCAGCAGCCCAAACTTCACACAGAGAAGTCTTGCGTGACAAAGAGTAATACAATTCAGCACATTATAATCCATTCCACATTCTTCAGCACAGCTGTCATGGCACGAACACGCTGGGGACTGTCTTAACCATCCAGACTCTGATGACATCCACATAGACACAAACTGTGGGCCTTAGATGTGTGTCAGGAGGAAGGTGGCAGAATGGTTAAGACGCTCATCTGCCAATGCAGAGTCTGTGAGGGTCTGGGTTCGAATCCCACTGGAAAATCAAAACTGAGCGTCTGGTCATTCGGATCAGACAATAAAGGTCCCATGTGCAGCACGCATTGGCGCACTGAAAAAGAACCCATGGCAACGAGAGTGTCATCCTCTGGCAAAATTCTGTCGATGAAATCCACCTTGACAGGTACACAAACATACATGCAGGCACTCGAGGCCTGAAGGTCTGACTGAGCGCGCTGGCTTATGCTGCTGGTCAGGCAACTGCCTGGCAGATGTGGTGCGGTGTATATGGATTTGTCCGATCGCAGTGACGCCTCCTTGAGAAACTGAAACTGAAACTGTGTGTCAACAAACACCATGCGACAAGCCTGGGCAACTTCCGCTGACAGCTCGCCAAAACATTCATCTCCAGCAAGCCACAGATGTACCCATGGCCTTTTTGACTCACTTGTGTAAACAAGTGAGTCTATGTTTTAACCCGGTGTTCGGTTGTCTGTGTGTGTGTGTGTGTGTGGCTGTGTGTCTGTGTGTCCGTGGTAAACTTTAACATTGACATTTTCTCTGCAACTACTTTGTCAGTTGACACCAAATTTGGCATAAAAATAGGAACAAGAGAGGCAGAGCCTTCAAGACTCACTTGTGATACACTTTTTAAAAAATCCAAGCTTTTTATGTATTGAGTATAATGCATTTACTGATATATTTATATTTTTTATATTCTCTAAACTTGGCACTTTGATCTGATATTCGACTCAACAAAAGATCTGTCATTATTTTCATTTTTTGTTCAAACAGGAACTTCTTTTGCTAAGCATGAAAGTTTTCTTTATTGCAAACGTTTTGCTGCAGGCAGTAAAACAAGGGAAATTACTCTGCTGGGGGACTTAGTTTGCTTTCAACTGATCTTTCTCATCTTAAATATTACATTTTGAAATTATACTCAATACATAAAAAGCTTGGATGTTTTTAAAAAAGTGCATCATAAGTGAGTCTTGAAGGCCTTGCCTCTCTTGTTTCAAAATGTAATATTTAAGATGAGAAAGATCAGTTTAAAGCAAATTAACTCCCCCTAGCATTACAGAGTAATTTCCCTTTTTTACTATCTGCACCAAAACGTTTGCAAAATAAATAAAACTTCCATGCTTAGCAAAAGAAGTTCCTGTTTGAACAAAAAATGATAATAATGACTGCTCTAGCTGTTGGGTCAGAATATCAGATCAAAGTGCCAAGTTTAGAGAATACAAAAAATATAAATATAACAGTAAATGCAGTTTGCATATAATTAGGCTTCATTCTTTATTTTTTTGTGCCCATCCCAGAGGCGCAATATTGTTTTAAACAAGATGACTGGAAAGAAATGAATTTTTCCTATTTTTATGCCAAATTTGGTGTCAACTGACAAAGTAGTTGCAGAGAAAATGTCAATGTTAAAGTTTACCACGGACACACAGACACACAGACACACAGCCACACACACACACACACAGACAACCGAACACCGGGTTAAAACATAGACTCACTTGTTTACACAAGTGAGTCAAAAATTCATTTCTTTCCAGTCATCTTGTTTAAAACAATATTGCGCCTCTGGGATGGGCACAAAAAAAATAAAGAATGAAGCCTAATTATATGCAAACTGCATTTACTGTTATATTTATATTTTTTGTATTCTCTAAACTTGGCACTTTGATCTGATATTCTGACCCAACAGCTAGAGCAGTCATTATTATCATTTTTTGTTCAAACAGGAACTTCTTTTGCTAAGCATGGAAGTTTTATTTATTTTGCAAACGTTTTGGTGCAGATAGTAAAAAAGGGAAATTACTCTGTAATGCTAGGGGGAGTTAATTTGCTTTAAACTGATCTTTCTCATCTTAAATATTACATTTTGAAACAAGAGAGGCAAGGCCTTCAAGACTCACTTATGATGCACTTTTTTAAAAACATCCAAGCTTTTTATGTATTGAGTATAATTTCAAAATGTAATATTTAAGATGAGAAAGATCAGTTGAAAGCAAACTAAGTCCCCCAGCAGAGTAATTTCCCTTGTTTTACTGCCTGCAGCAAAACGTTTGCAATAAAGAAAACTTTCATGCTTAGCAAAAGAAGTTCCTGTTTGAACAAAAAATGAAAATAATGACAGATCTTTTGTTGAGTCGAATATCAGATCAAAGTGCCAAGTTTAGAGAATATAAAAAATATAAATATATCAGTAAATGCATTATACTCAATACATAAAAAGCTTGGATTTTTTAAAAAGTGTATCACAAGTGAGTCTTGAAGGCTCTGCCTCTCTTGTCTTTCTTTCTTCTTCTGTTTTTTTTTTTTTTGCTTGAAAAATTGTTTTTGGCCACAGTCAGTTTCAAACATCAGAAATCATCTCTACTGGTCATCAGAACACTGTTTGTGAACAGCCCACACTGGAAACAGAATTAACAAAACATCAAATGAACAGCTGTTTAGTCCTCTCATCCTTCACTGTAGCCAAAGAAAGAAAAAAGAAAGAGGACATTATCAACAAGCAGGAACAAAGGACTCTATTCATCCCTCCATTCAGTCAGACCAACAACAGTCACTACTTTCTGAAACTGATCAAGCCTTGAATTCAGACAGCAGCCCTGAGCACTGAACACACTGATTCACTGTCACAACGATCCCAACTCAACCACTCCTCTTCAACCTTGCCACCACCCCAGCCCCAGGATACCCCTCCACCCCCTCAGCCCACAAAACTTGTCTCCTCCTCTGTAAAACACACCACCACCCGACACCCCTAAAAAATACAGCACTGTTTCTGTCCACTACAAGACCCCATTGTAGGGAACAAATCCCATATCCACCGGGCACTATTGTTGAGGAGAACAAAAAACTCTGTTCAGTGTGTGTCTGATCAACCAGAACCCCCCCTGTGAAAAGGCTGACGGGTCCTGTAACATAACCACCCCCCCACCCCCACCCTCTCTCTCTCTCTCCACCCCTTCCCCTCCCAAACTTGACGTCTGCCTCCTCTCATGTACTGATTAGATCCAGGTATTTTCATGAACCCCCTAACAGCTGCTGATGAATACATGCGTCAGTTAACAGGTAGGCCATCACCTGACTGAGATAGATAAGGTCCCCATGTCGGGATGTCGGTCGCCGTTCTTCTAATCTAGACATCATCTTCTTGGGGTTGCATTCCTTCTGCTTGGAGGAATCAGTCGCAGCACTGATTAAGTTCGCACCATGCAGCAACAGCGCTTCAGACTTGTGTCATGACCTCTTTGCACCAGGGTTCTGCAGTCATGGGGTTAAAGCCATTTCAATATACCCCCTCCCTTCCCCAACCCTCCCTACCCTTCTGCCTTGTCTTCTGGCCATGTTGTTTATCTGGTAACGTGAAGGCTGAGTTCCTGACAGCCATGGTTCTCCCTCATGGCCTCCCCCGCACCCCCTTCCTACCGCAGTCACATCCCATGCCCCTAACATCCCTTCCCTAATGGTTATCCCCCTGACCCCCTAACATCCCTTCCCTAATGGTTATCCCCCACCCCCTAACATCCCTTCCCTAATGGTTATCCCCCTGACCCCCTAACATCCCTTCCCTAATGGTTATCCCCCTGACCCCCTAACATCCCTTCCCTAAAGTATATCCCCCTGAGCCCTAACATCCCTTCCCTAATGGTTATCCCCCTGAGCCCTAACATCCCTTCCCTAATGGTTATCCTCCACCCCCTAACATCCCTTCCTTAATCGTTATCCCCCACCCACTAACATCCCTTCCCTAATGGTTATCCTCCACCCCCTAACATCCCTTCCTTAATCGTTATCCCCCACCCACTAACATCCCTTCCTTAATGGTTATCCCCCTGAGCCCTAACATCCCTTCCCTAATGGTTATCCCCCTGACCCACTAACATCCCTTCCCTAATGGCTATCCCCCTGACTCACTAACATCCCTCCCCTAATGGTTATCCCCCTGACCCCCTAACATCCCTTCCCTAATGGTTATCCTCCACCCACTAACATCCCTTCCTTAATGGTTATCCCCCTGACCCCCTAACATCCCTTCTCTAATGGTTATCCCCCTGACCCCCTAACATCCCTTCCCTAATGGTTATCCCCCTGACCCACTAACATCCCTTCCCTAATGGTTATCCCCCTGACATACTGACATCCCTTCCCTAATGGCTATCCCCCACGCCCTAACATCCCTTCCCTAATGGCTATCCCCCACGCCCTAACATCCCTTCCCTAATGGCTATCCCCCACCCCCTAACACCACTTCCCTAATGGCTATCCCCCATGCCCTAACATCCCTTCCCTAATGGCTATCCCCCACGCCCTAACACCACTTCCCTAATGGCTATCCCCCATACCCTAACATCCCTTCCCTAATGGCTATCCCCCACCCCCTAACACCACTTCCCTAATGGCTATCCCCCACACCCTAACATCCCTTCCCTAATGGCTATCCCCCACGCCCTAACATCCCTTCCCTAATGGCTATCCCCCACCCCCTAACATCCCTTCCCTAATGGTTATCCCCCTGACCCTCAAACATTCCTTCCCTAATGGTTATCCCCCTGACCCACTAACATCCCTTCCCTAATGGTTATTCCCCTGACCCCCTAACATCCCTTCCCTAATGGTTATCCCCCTGACCCCCTAACATCCCTTCCCTAATGGTTATCCCCCTGACCCCCTAACATCCCTTCCCTAATGGTTATCCCCCTGACCCATTAACATCCCTTCCCTAATGGTTATCCCCCTGAACCCCTAACATCCCTTCCCTAATGGTTATCCCCCTGACCTACTGACATCCCTTCCCTAATGGTTATCCCCCTGACCTACTGACATCCCTTCCCTAATGGCTATCCCCCACGCCCTAACATCCCTTCCCTAATGGCTATCCCCCACCCCCTAACACCACTTCCCTAATGGCTATCCCCCACGCCCTAACATCCCTTCCCTAATGGGTATCCCCCACGCCCTAACATCCCTTCCCTAATGGCTATCCCCCACGCCCTAACACCACTTCCCTAATGGCTATCCCCCACACCCTAACATCCCTTCCCTAATGGCTATCCCCCACCCCCTAACACCACTTCCCTAATGGCTATCCCCCACACCCTAACATCCCTTCCCTAATGGCTATCCCCCACGCCCTAACATCCCTTCCCTAATGGCTATCCCCCACCCACTAACATCCCTTCCCTAATGGTTATCCCCCTGACCCTCAAACATTCCTTCCCTAATGGTTATCCCCCTGACCCACTAACATCCCTTCCTTAATGGTTATTCCCCTGACCCCCTAACATCCCTTCCCAAATGGTTATCCCCCTGACCCTCTAACATCCTTTCCCTAATGGTTATCCCCCTGACCCCCTAACATCCCTTCCCTAATGGTTATCCCCCTGACCCCCTAACATCCCTTCCCTAATGGTTATCCCCCTGACCCACAAACATCCCTTCCCTAATGGTTATCCCCCACCCCCTAACATCCCTTCCCTAATGGTTATCCCCCTGACCCTCAAACATTCCTTCCCTAATGGTTATCCCCCTGACCCACTAACATCCCTTCCCTAATGGTTATCCCCCTGACCCCCTAACATCCCTTCCCTAATGGTTATCCCCCTGACCCACAAACATCCCTTCCCTAATCGCTATCCCCCTGACCCACTAACATCCCTTCCCTAATGGTTATCCCCCTGACCCCCTAACATCCCTTCTCTAATGGTTATCCCCCTGACCCACTAACATCCCTTCCCTAATGGTTATCCCCCTGACCCCCTAACATCCCTTCCCTAATGGTTATCCCCCTGACCCCCTAACATCCCTTCCCTAATGGTTATCCCCCTGACCCACTAACATCCCTTCCCTAATGGTTATCCCCCTGACCCACTAACATCCCTTCCCTAATGGTTATCCCCTGACCCACTAACATCCCTTCCCTAATGGTTATCCCCCTGACCCACAAACATCCCTTCCTTGATGGCTATCCCCCTGACCCACAAACATCCCTTCCCTAATGGCTATCCCCCTGACCCACTAACATCCCTTCTCTAATGGTTATCCCCCTGACCCACTAACATCCCTTCCCTAATGGTTATCCCCCTGACCCCCTAACATCCCTTCCCTAATGGTTATCCCCCTGACCCCCTAACATCCCTTCCCTAATGGTTATCCCCCTGACCCCCTAACATCCCTTCCCTAATGGTTATCCCCCTGACCCCCTAACATCCCTTCCCTAATGGCTATCCCCCTGACCCACTAACATCCCTTCCCTAATGGCTATCCCCCTGACCCACTAACATCCCTTCCCTAATGTTTATCCCCCTGACCCCCTAACATCCCTTCCCTAATGGTTATCCCCCTGACCCACTAACATCCCTTCCCTAATGGCTATCCCCCTGACCCACTAACATCCTTTCCCTAATGTTTATCCCCCTGACCCCCTAACATCCCTTCCCTAATGGTTATCCCCCTGACCCACAAACATCCCTCCTAATGGAAAGATCTGTGAAGCTCTGTGAGCTGCCTGACACACAGTGTGCAGTGTCCTTCAGCTTACAGTTAATGGCCTCTTCACAATACACGGATGACTATCAGGTTACATTGATGACTATGAGGTTACAAGTGTGTGTGTGTGTGTGTGTGTGTGTGTGTGTGTGTGTGTGTGTGTGTGTGTGTGTTCTTCCTTTGGTGTGTGTGTCTGTGTTTGTGTATGTGAAAAAGAGCATGAGACACAGAGAGAGAGAGAATGTGTGTGTGTGTGTGTGTGTGTGTGTGTGTGTGTGTGTGTGTGTGTGTGTGTGTGTGTGTGTGTGTGTGCGTGCATGTATTAGAGAGAGAGACACAGAGAGAGATAAGAAAGAGAGATAAGAAAGAGAGACACACAGACAGAGTGAGAGAGAGAGAGAGAGTATGAGTATCTGTGAGTGTGTATTCATGCATCAGCGTGCTCACGGAGCAGAGAGTAATAACTTTTGAGTCCACAATGGTAGGGGGAAGGAGAGGGTGGGAAGGAGAGAGGGAAGGGAGGGGAGGCATTGACAAAGACAGAGACAGAGAGACAGAGAGACAGACTAGCTGATAAAACGAAATGAGCCACGTTATCCCATGGCTGGGTCATAGTCTGTGATACACTTCCGTGGGTCTCCACACACAAATGTGCAACCAGGTGTTAACATGGACCGTTACCAATACTGTTCACAGCAAACATTAAAAAAACAAGAGAGGCAAGGCCTTCAAGACTCACTTGTGATACACTTTAAAAAAAACCCCAAGCTTTTTATGTATTGAGTATAATTTCAAAATGTAATGTTTAAGATGAGAAAGATCAGTTTAAAGCAAATTAACTCCCCTAGCTTTAATTACAGAATAATTTCCCTTTTTTGCTATCTGCACCAAAACCTTTGCAAAATAAATAAAAATTCCATGCTTAACAAAAGAAGTTCCTGTTTGAACAAAAAATGATAATAATGACTCCTTTTGTTGTTGTGTCAGAATAAGAGGTTTAAGTGCCAAGTTTAGAGAATACAAAAAATATAAATATTACAGTAAATGCAGTTTGCATATAATTAGGCTTCTTTTTTAAATTTTTTTGTGCCATCCCAGAGGTGCAATATTGTTTTAAACACGATGACTGGAAAGAACTGAATTTTTCCTATTTTTATGCCAAATTTGGTGTCAACTGACAAAGTAATTGCAGAGAAAATGTCAATGTTAAAGTTTACCACAGACACACGGACACACACACACACACACAGACAACCAAACACCGGGTTAAAACATAGACTCACTTTGTTTACACAAGTGAGTCAAAAAACCAACCTGTTGCTGGGATATTTGCCAGCATTAGGAGCTTCTGTGTTCATGGTATTGTTATTACGAGTGCCACGTGTGCTCCTTCACACAAGCACAAAATTCTGCTGCATCGCTTATCTTGAGGACACTTAAGTCTCAGCAATGTACATATCTTTTTTTTTTCTTCTTTCATTTCTTTTTTTTTTCTTTTTTTTTTTTGAGGAATACACTGGCTTCCTGTTTAGCAGAGAATTAAATACAAAATCTCATGTCTCTGATTTAATGAGAATTCTGGACATCAACATTTGTATTTTTTTCTAATTCTTTTTATCACAACAGATTTCTCTGTGTAAAATTTGATTTCTCTGTGTAAAATTTGGGCTGCTCTCCCCAGGGAGAACACATCGCTACACTACAGTGCCACCCATTTTTTTTGTATTTTTTCCTGCGTGCGGTTTTATTTGCTTTTCCTATCGAAGTGGATTTTTCTACAGAATTTTCAATCCTTTTGTTGCCATGGGTTCTTTTACATGCGCTAAGTGCATGCTGCACATGGGACCTCGGTTTATCGTCTCATCCGAATGACTAGCGTCCAGACCACCACTGCGTGCTCAGATTCTCACGTTTCCTAGGCGGACGTGTTACCTCTAGGCCATCACTCCACATAATCATCTCTTATCTTTAAAGCAGATTTGTTCCTTCAAGTTCTGTCTGATATTCCACTGATGACAGAAACTTTTGTGTTCCCAAATTCAAACAGAAAGGAACACAGCACACGAGCTTTTTGTTAGTCACAGTCCCTCACTCACATCCTTTAAAACAAATCTAAGAGCATTCCTTTTTAAGCAGTCTCTGCATAACTGAGGCACTCCATTCCATATTTGCATTATATGGATCCACATATGTTTATGTGTGTGTGTGTGTGTGCGCGCGTGCGCGTGTGTGGCTGCGTGCGTGCGTGTGTGTGTGCACGCGTGTGTGTGCGTGCGTGCGTGTGTGCGTGCGTACATGGGTGTGTGTGTGCGCTTGTGTGCATGAGTGTGTGCCTCGGTGTGTGTGTGTGTGTGTGCGTGTGGTGTGTGTGTGTGTGTGTGTGTGTGTGTGTGTGTGTGTGTGTGTGTGTGTGACATGTTACTGTAAAGCATTCTGAATTGTCTGAAAGTGCTATATAGATACACTGTTACTATTAACTATCATTATTAATATTATCATTATTGTTATAATTATCATTATCATCATCATTACTGTTGTCACTGTTACTATTATTATTATCATTATTATCACTATTAGTATCTTTATATTATTATTATCACCATCATTATCATTATCTTTTTTATCAGTATTTATTTAATCAACATTATCATATACACAGCTACCACTGGACTTGTCACCGAGGACCTTCTGTTCAATAATCCTCAGATTCCAGGAACCTGTTGTCATCATCACCATTGTTATCAACAGATGAACAGAAGGCTTTTTCTTGTGTAAGTTGGCCCCACATTTAACCATCATACTGTTTGTTGGGGTGGGAAGGTGGAGGATACCATTAACAACAACAGTCATGGCTCAAACTGCAGACTTCTTCTTCTGCGTTCACTCGTATGCACACGAGTAGGCTTTTACGTGTATGACCGTTTTTACCCCGCCATGTAGGCAGCCATACTCCATTTTCGGGGGTGTGCATGCTGTTGTCTCCAATGAAGAACTTTGGAACATAACAAAACAGGCCCCACTGGAGACGGAAATCAAGAAACGGAAATGGGGATGGATAGGCCATACACTACGCAAGCCTGCAACAAACATCACAAGACAGGCTCTTGATTGGAACCCTCAGGGGAAAAGGAAAGTTGGCCGTCCGAAGCAGAACTGGCGGAGAAGCATTGTGGCAGAGACAAGGGCGGCCGGAATGACGTGGGCCGAACTGAAGAGGACCAGCCAGAGCCGGGTGCGTTGGAGGAGTGTTGTTGCGGCCCTATGTTCCCCACGGAATCAAGAGGAATAAGTCAAGTAAGTCAAGCATGCTGGGTATGTTCTTGTTTCCATAACCCACCGAACGCTGACATGGATTACAGGATCTTTAACGTGCGTATTTGATCTTCTGCTTGCATATACACATGAAGGGGGTTCAGGCACTAGCAGGTCTGCACATATGTTGACCTGGGAGATCGTAAAAATCTCCACCCTTTACCAACCAGGCGCCGTCACTGTGATTCGAACCCGGGACCCTCAGACTGACAGTCCAACGCTTTAACCACTCGGCTATTGCACCCGTCAAACTGCAGACTAACATGGCTGCCTCTTGTCAGTTTGAAGAGGAAGGTGGCATTGTGGCTAAGACAGTAATCTGCCAATACACAGAGTCTGTGAGGGTCTGGGTTCAAATCCCGCTCTCACCCTTTCTCCCAAGTTTGACTGGAAAATCAAAACTGAGCGTCTGGTCATTCGGATGAGACGATAAATTGAGGTCCCCGTGTGCGGCACACACTTGGTGCACTTAAAAAAGAACCCATGGCAAGGAAAGTGTTGTCCTCTTGTCAAAATTTTGTAGAGGAAATCCACTCTGATAGGTACATTATTACAACACTCTTGTTGCCATGGGATCTTTTTTAAGTGGAGTGATGGCCTAGAGGAAACGCGTCCGCCTGGGAAGCGAGAAAATCTGAGCCCGCTGATGCGAATCACGGCTCAGCCGCCGACATTTTCTTCCCCTCCACTAGACCTTGAGTGGTGATCTGGGCGCTAGTCATTCGGATGAGACAATAAACTGAGGTACTGTGTGTAAAAGAACCCAAGGCAACAAAAGGGTTGTTCCTGGCATAATTCTGAAGAAAAATCCACTTCAATAGGAAAAACAAAATTGCACGCAGGAAAAAAACACACAAAAAATGGGTGGCGCTGTAGTATAGCGACACGACCTCCCTGGGGAGAGCAGCCCGAATTTCACACAGAGAAATCTGTTGTGATAAAAAAAAAGAAATACAAATACATAAATATACATGCATGCACTCAAGACCTGGCTAAGCACGTTGAGTAAGGCTGCTGGCCAGGCATCTCCCTAGCAGATGTGGTGTAGGGTAGGATTATGGATTTGTCCGAACGCAGTGACGCCTCCTTGAGAAATTGAAACTGAAATGACACTGTCAGTCTGAACAAGCGTCACAGCGCCGACACTCTCAGCACTGGGTGAGGTAGGCGTTGTTCTGTTCTTGCCCACTGGCCTTGCTGTGACAGTGCCACTTCCTCGCACCCACCGTTCCAAAGCATTCACCTTCTGTCTTTCGCTTTCAGTACACTCATATGCATTTGCTTATTAGTCTTGTTGGCGTCATTACGTGGAGTGATGGCCTAGCGGTAATGCGTCCGCCTAGGAAGCAAGAGAATCTGAGTGTGCTGGTTCGAATCACGGCTCAGCCACCTGTATTTTCTCCCTCTCCACTAGACCTTCGGTGGTGGTCTGGATGCTAGTCATTCGGATGAGACAATTAGCCGAGGTCCCGTGTGCAGCATGCATTTAGCGCACATAAAAGAACCCACAACAACAAAAGGGTTGTTCCTGGCAAAATTCTGAAGAAAAATCCACTTCAATAGGAAAAACAAAATTGCACGCAGAAAAAAAAAAAAAAAAAGGGTGGCGCTGTAGTATAGCGACCTGCTCTCCCTGGGGAGAGCAGCCTGAATTTCACACAGAGAAATCTGTTGTGATAAAAAAAAGAAATACAAATACAAATACATAAATATACATGCATGCACTCAAGGCCTGACTAAGCACGTTAGGTTAGGCTGCTGGTCAGGCATCTCCCTAGCAGATGTGGTGTAGGGTAGGATTATGGATTTGTCCGAACGCAGTGACGCCTCCTTGAGAAATTGAAACTGAAATGACACTGTCAGTCTGAACAAGCGTCACAGCGCCAACACTCTCAGCACTGGGTGAGGTAGGCGTTGTTCTGTTCTTGCCCACTGGCCTTGCTGTGACAGTGCCACTTCCTCGCACCCACCGTTCCAAAGCATTCACCTTCTGTCTTTCGCTTTCAGTACACTCATATGCATTTACTTATTAGTCTAGTTGGTGTCATTATTTTCATGTTAGTGTTGTTGTTGTTTTTTTACACAAACCTTGGGTCAGGTTCTCAAGGCCTGTCTAGTGTATTAGGTTTTACGCTTAACAACACAGACTCACCACCACTGACTCATTGCAATGTCTGACAACACTGACTGAGCGCTTCACAATACTGACTCACCAACACTGACTCACTGCAACACTGACTCAAACGCTTCACAATACTGACTCACCAACACTGACTCACTCCAACACCGACTCAAACGCTTCACAATACTGACTCAACAACACTGACTTACTCCAACACCAACTCAAACGCTTCACAATACTGACTCACTCCAACACCGACTCAAACGCTTCACAAAACTGACTCACTCCAACACCGACTCAAACGCTTCACAATACTGACTCAACAACACTGACTTACTCCAACACCAACTCAAACGCTTCACAATACTGACTCACTCCAACACCGACTCAAACGCTTCACAAAACTGACTCACCAACACTGACTCCAACACTGACTCAAACGCTTCACAATACTGACTCACTCCAACACCGACTCAAACGCTTCACAAAACTGACTCACCAACACTGACTCCAACACTGACTCAAACGCTTCACAATACTGACTCACCAACACCAACTCACTCAAACACTGACTCCAACACTTCACAATACTGACTCACCAACACTGACTCACTGCAATGTCTGACAACACTGACTTGACCCAACAGTGACTCACTCCAACACTGACTCCAACACTTCACAATACTGACTCACCAACACTGACTCCAACACTGACTCAAACGCTTCACAATACTGACTCACCAACACTGCTTCACTCAAACACTGGACAACACTGACTCCACAACACTCATTCAAACAATGGTCAACAGTGACTCACTCCAACACTGACTCCAACACTTCACAATACTGACTCACCAACACTGACTCCAACACTTCACAATACTGACTCACCAACACTGACTCCAACACTTCACAATACTGACTCACCAACACTGACTCAAACACTTCACAATACTGACTCACCAACACTGACTCCAACACTGACTCCAACGCTTCACAATACTGACTCACCAACACTGACTCAAACACTGACTCCAACGCTTCACAATACTGACTCACTCCAACACCGACTCAAACGTTTCACAATACTGACTCACCAACACTGACTCACCAACACTGACTCAAACGCTTCACAATACTGACTCACCAACACTGACTCAAACACTGGACAACACTGACTCACTCATACACTGAACAGCACTGACTCACTGGTAAACAACACAGACAAGCAACACTAATAACAAACAACACAGGTAAGCAACACTGACTCACTGATGAACCACACTGACAAGCAACACTGACCTTGAAATTTCATTGAAGCTGAGGAAGAGGCGCTGGAGGCTGGGCAAGGCATCCACATCATTCTGCAGAGGAGGGACAGCATGCACACAGTGAACACCCCCCCTTCAGGCTGGTGCACCCCCCCCCCCCGCCCCCCACACACACAGACTTACATACACAGAGACAAACACACACACACAGACACAGACAAACACACACACATATACTCACACACACTCACTCATTCATACACACAAAAAAAAACACATGCACACCCACACACACACACACTCACACACAGAGAGACAAACACACACACTCACACACACAGATACACACACACACAGACACACACACTCACTCACTCATTCACACACACACACACAAACACATGCACGCCCACATACATGCACTCACACACACTCACACATGCATGCATGCACCCTCCCCCCCTAAACACACACACACACACTCACTCACACACACACACACACGCACACCCACCCACACAGACACACACATCCATGTGCACACACACAAATGCACACACCCATACATCCTCACTCTAACACACACACACACACATCCTCACTCACGCAAATACACATCCTTACACACATACACAGACATGCACACACACACACACATATGAACACACACATACAAACAAGACTGCACATGAAGGCACATTCATACCAGCTGCCAGACTTGACACACAATAATACATGTAACATGTAATGTTCAAATCAGAACGGTGACCAAGCAAGCAAAATTCACTCTGTTGGGCAGGGTAGGTTACAGCTGAGGTTCTACAACAACACAAGATAATCCCACACTTTCCATAAACAGTTGGTTTGATGCCTCACCTTTACAAGCGTCCCAGGCACACACACACACACACACACACACACACACACACACAACACACAACAACAACAAAAACCCCACAAAAAACAATGTTTACTGCACAGAGCAAGGGAAGTAATCTGTCCCATAAAGCTCCAACATTCTCAAGTGCAAAAAGAACTCTGAACACACAGGCTATAAGGAAAACTGTACAGGTGGACACTATTATAACTCTGAACACACAGGCTATAAGGAAAACTGTACAGGTGGACACTATTATAACTCTGAACACACAGGTTATAAGGAAAACTGTACAGTGGACACTATTATAATTCTGAACACACAGGTTATAAGGAAAACTCTGTAGAGTACACACTATTACAACTCTGAACACACAGGTTATAAGGAAACCTCTGTACAGCAGACAACAAGAACTCTGAACACACAGGTTATAAGGAAAATTGTGTACAGAAGACACTCTGAACACAAAGGCTATAAGGAAAACTGTGTACAGTCACTGAACACACAGACTATAAGGAAAACTCTGCACAGTCACTGAACACACAAGTTATAAGGAAAACTGTGTATAGCCACTGAACACACAGGCTATAAGGAAAACTGTGTACAGACACTGAACACACAGGCTATAAGGAAAACTGTGTACAGCCACTGAACACACAGGCTATAAGGAAAACTGTGCACAGCCACTGAACACACAGGCTATAAGGAAAACTGTGTACAGCCACTTGACCACACAGGCTATAAGGAAAACTGTGCACAGCCACTGAACACACAGGCTATAAGGAAAACTGTGCACAGACACTGAACACACAGGCTATAAGGAAAACTGTGTACAGCCACTGAACACACAGGCTATAAGGAAAACTGTGCACAGACACTGAACACACAGGCTATAAGGAAAACTGTGTACAGACACTGACCATACAGGCTATAAGGAAAACTGTGCACAGACACTGACCATACAGGCTATAAGGAAAACTGTGCACAGACACTGACCACACAGGCTATAAGGAAAACAGTGTACAGACACTGAACACACAGGCTATAAGGAAACCTGTGTACAGACACTGAACACACAGGCTATAAGGAAAACTGTGCACAGACACTGACCACACAGGCTATAAGGAAAACTGTGCACAGACACTGAACACACAGGCTATAAGGAAAACTGTGTACAGCCACTGAACACACAGGCTATAAGGAAAACTGTGTACAGCCACTGAACACACAGGCTATAAGGAAAACTGTGTACAGCCACTGACCACACAGGCTATAAGGAAAACTGTGTACAGCCACTGAACACACAGACTATAAGGAAAACTGTGTACAGCCACTGAACACACAGACTATAAGGAAAACTGTGTACAGCCACTGACCACACAGGCTATAAGGAAAACTGCACAGACACTGAACACACAGGCTATAAGGAAAACTGTGTACAGCCACTGAACACACAGACTATAAGGAAAACTGTGTACAGCCACTGACCACACAGGCTATAAGGAAAACTGCACAGACACTGAACACACAGGCTATAAGGAAAACTGTGTACAGCCACTGAACACACAGGCTATAAGGAAAACTGTGTACAGCCACTGACCACACAGGCTATAAGGAAAACTGTGTACAGCCACTGAACACACAGGCTATAAGGAAAACTGTGTACAGCCACTGAACACACAGGCTATAAGGAAAACTGTGTACAGCCACTGAACACACAGGTTATAAGGAAAACTGTGTACAGCCACTGAACACAAACACAGGCTATAAGGAAAACTGTGAACAGCCACTGAACACACAGGCTATAAGGAAAACTGTGTACAGCCACTGAACACACAGGCTATAAGGAAAACTGTGTACAGCCACTGACCACACAGGCTATAAGGAAAACTGTACAGCAGACACTGACCACACAGGCTATAAGGAAAACTGTACAGCAGATACTGACCACAGTGCGGATCTTATTGCGTCGCAGGTTGAGCTCAGCCAGGGCATCGATGCCGGCCAGGTTGTCCACACTGGTGATCTGGTTGCCGGCCAGGTTCAGCACCCGCAGCTCCACCAGGTGGTTCAGGTTCTCTATGCTGCTGATCTGTGCACACATGCATGCACACACACACACACACACACACACGCACACACACAGACATGCACACACACACACACACACACAGACATGCACACACACACACAGACATGCACGCACACACACACACAGACAAGCACGCACACACACATACATACATATGTACACACACATGTGCACATGCACACACACATATACACACATGCATACACACACACACACACACATACACACAAACACACACATACATGCACACACACATACATATACACACACACACATACACATATATACATCCACACACACATGTACACATGCACGCACACATGCACCCACACACACACAATAGCAATGGAATAGTAGTTGTATAGTGGCAGATATAATAGTAGTAATAGTATAGTGGTAGATATGATAGTGGTGATGGTATAGTGGTAGATATAATAGCAGCAATGGTATGGTGGTAGATATAATAGCAGCAATGGTACAGTGGTAGATATAATAGCAGCAATGGTAAAGTGGTAGATATAATAGCAGCAATGGTAAAGTGGTAGATATAATAGTAACAATGGTATAGTGGTAGATATAATAGTAGCAATGGTACAGTGGTAGATATAATAGCAGCAATGGTATAGTGGTAGATATAATAGCAGCAATGGTAAAGTGGTAGATATAATAGTAACAATGGTATAGTGGTAGATATAATAGCAGCAATGGTAAAGTGGTAGATATAATAGTAACAATGGTATAGTGGTAGATATAATAGCAGTTATGGTATAGAGGTAGATTTATAATAGTAACAATGGTATAGTGGCAGATATAATAGTAACAATGGTATAGTGGTAGATATCATAGTAGCAATGGTATAGTGGTAGATATCATAGTAGCAATGGTATACTGGAAGATACAGTAGTAGCAATGGTACAGCAGTAAATAAAAAGGTAGAAATGGTACAGTAGTAACAGTAACAGCAGCAGTAACAGCAGTAGTAACAGCAGAAGTAACAGCAACAGCATTAGTCACAGCAGCAGCAGCAGCAGCAGCAGCAGGAACAGGTGGCACCAGAACAAACAGTACCTGATTCCCATGCAGGTCTAGCACGTCCAGCTTGATGAGCGATTCCAGGTTCTCAATCTTCTTGATCCTGAACAACACACACACACACACAAACAGCAACTAGCTATTCAGCATCTGTGCACACACACACTCACACACACACTCACACATACACACACACAGCAACTCTTTTAATTCAGCACCTGCACACACACACACACACACACACACACACATGTATACATACCTCAAACAAACACACAAACCAACCTGATCTTGCGCAACATGAGCACGTAGAGGGATTTCATACACACACACACACACACATACACGAACCCCCCCCCCGGCCCCTCCCCTTCCCCCACGCCCCCCACACATACACCAATCTGTATTTTCCCAGCATGAGCATTTGGAGGAATTTCACAACCACACCCCCCCTCCCCACAACCCCTCCCCAAACAACCCTCCCCCCCAACCCCCCCCCCCCAAAAAAAAGAAACCAACAACAACAACAACAAAAAAACATCCCCACCAAACAAACACCCCCTCCCCCCAAAAAAAACAAACACACACACACCCTAAACAATCCCCCTCAACCCCCTAACAAACACACAATCATACCCCAAACACACACAAACACACCCAAACACACACACACCAACCTGTTCTTGCCCAGCATGAGGATGCAGAGAGATTTCACAATCCCCCCCCCCCTCCACCTCCATCCACCCTGACCCCCTCCTGCCGCTCAAACAAACACAAAAACACCCCAAACAAACAAACACACCCCCACCCCCAAACAAACAAACACACATACACCCCCCCAAACAAACAAACACACACACACACACCCCAAACAAATACACTCACACACCCCAAACAAAAAAACACAAACCCCAAACAAACACACACACCCCAAACAAACACACACACACACCCCAAACAAACACACACACCCCAAACAAACACACACACCCGAAACAAACACACACACCCCAAACAAACACCCCCCCCCCCAAACAAACAAACACACACACACACCCCAAACACACACACACACTCCCCAAACAATCAAACACACACACACCCCCCCAAACAAACAAACACACACACCCTAAACAAACACCCCCCCCCAAACAAACAAACACACACACACACCCCAAACACACACACACACTCCCCAAACAATCAAACACACACACACACCAAACAAACACACACCCCCCAAACAAACACACACACACACACCAAACAAACAAACACACACACACCAAACAAACACCCCCCGACCCCAAACAAACAAACACACACACACACACACCCAAACAAACACCCCCACCCCCCAAACAAACACACACACACACCCCAAACACACACACACATACCCCAAACACACACACACACCCAAAACACAAACACACACACACACACCCAAAACACAAACACACACACACACACACACCCAAAACACACACACACACACACACACACACACCCAAAACACAAACACACACGTGGCGTCTTATAAACTTTAAGGTTTTATGACAATAAAAAGTATTCTATTCTATTCTATTCTATTCACACCCAAAACACAAACACACACACACACACACACCCACCCCAAAACACACACACCCCCCAAACAAACACACACACCCCAAACACACACACACAGACACACACGCCAACCTGTTCTTGCCCAGCATGAGGACCCGTAGGGACCTGAGGGAGGCCAGGCCGGCGATCTGCTCGATGTGGTTGTCGTAGAGGTCGAGGAAGATGAGGCGGCGCAGGGAGGTGAGGTGCTGGATGCGGGTGATGGCATTGTGCTGGTAGTTCAGCAGCCGCAGCTGGTCCTCCCCCTCCAGGATCGGACACACCGTCAGCTTCCGTCTTTCAGGGGAGATACAGATACAGATACAGATACATATATATATATATATATATATATGTATGTATGTATATATATATATATAGTCATTCGGACGAGACGATAAACCAAAGTCCTGTGTGCAGCATGCACTTAGCGCACGTAAAAGAACCCACGGCAACAAAAGGGTTGTTCCTGGCAAAATTCTGTAGAAAAATCCACTTTGATAGAAAAAAAACAAATAAAATTGCACGCAGGAAAAAAGAAAAAAAAAAAAAAAAGGGTGGCACTCTCAGTGTGGCGATGCGCTCTCCCTGGAGAGAGCTGCCCGAATTTCACACAGAGAAATCTGTTGTGACCAAAAAAACCTGAAAAACAAAAAAACAAACAAACAAACAAAAAGAACAACAAACAAACAAAACACACACACACACACAAATACACAAACACACAAACAGAACACACATAGACCACACACACAAACACTTAGAACACAAACACATACAACCCTCCACCCCACACCCCCCCCCCCTAGCCCCCCCCCACACACAGCCACACCCAGACACACTTACAACCCCCCCCCCCTACACCCTCCCACCCCCACCACACACACACAAACAACCTCCTCCCCTCCCCCTCCCCCTGCACCCCCAGCCAAAGCCACAGCGCAGAGCAGAAGCAGCAGGCAGTGAGCGCAAGATAAGATAAGATAAGAAGAACTTTCTTATCTCCAACTGGAGAAATTTGGTCAGGTGCATTATCACAACATAGACAAGTAAACAACATGGGGACCATAACTGTAAAAGCCAACAACAGCCCCTACAAATATTACGAAGATACAAATGTAAAAAATATCATATACATCGTTTCATACACACATCCATACACTGCAGGTAATAACTAGTATTCTTAATGTAAAAACAGAAAGAACCAAGAAACACCATTTGAATATAATTATAAACATAGCCTACTATACTGCACATTGATTATAATAGACAGATAAGATAAGAATAAAGATGAATTGCGGAAAACCACAACCAGATAATCAGCACACACCCGCACCGCACCCCCCCACACCCACCCCACACACGCGGATAACTTGATTAAACAAGAGTAATAAACATAGGGAAGCTGACCTGTCCAGGTTCAGCCTGTCGGGGTTGGAGGCGCGCTCATCGGGGGTCCTGTACACTACGGGGATGCCCGGGGCAGAGGGGCTCTCCGCAAAGATCACCCGGTCCCCTGCACCCACAATAACGGTGACCGTAAGAAGAGTAAGAATAAGAATGAGAATGAGATTGATGATGATGATGATGATGCTAATAATAGTCATATGAATATGAATAACAATACTGAAAGAATTAACAAATAAACATATATAAAAATGAGGGTAAACACACACACACACACACACATTTGTTTCAGAGTCAATGAGGCACATAGAACAAAGTAACACCTGTTCCAGTGTGAAGGAGTCACACAGAACAAAATTACACCTGTTCCAGTGTCAAGGTGTCAAACTGAACAAAGTCACACCTGTTTCAGTGTCAAGGTTCACACTGAACAAAGTAACACCTGTTTCAGTGTCAAGGTTCACACTGAACAAAGTAACACCTGTTTCAGTGTCAAGGTTCACACTGAACAAAGTCACACCTGTTTCAGTGTCAAGGTGTCAAACTGAACAAAGTCACACCTGTTTCAGTGTCAAGGTGTCAAACTGAACAAAGTCGCACCTGTTTCAGTGTCAAGGTGTCACACTGAACAAAGTAACACCTGTTTCAGTGTCAAGGTGTCACACTGAACAAAGTAACACCTGTTTCAGTGTCAAGGTGTCACACTGAACAAAGTCGCACCTGTTTCAGTGTCAAGGTGTCACACTGAACAAAGTAACACCTGTTTCAGTGTCAAGGTGTCACACTGAACAAAGTAACACCTGTTTCAGTGTCAAGGTGTCACACTGAACAAAGTCGCACCTGTTTCAGTGTCAAGGTGTCACACTGAACAAAGTCACACATGTTTCAGTATCAAGGTGTCAACCATAACAAAGTAACACCTGTTTCAGCGTCAAGGTGTCAACCTGAGAAAAAAAACACCCTTTGTGATGTGTAGGTTTGTATGGAGAAAAGTAACCTTCTGTGCAAAAGAAAAAAAAAGAAGAAGGAAAAAGACGAAATTAAAAGAAGAAGAAGGAAGAAGAAATAAAACGAAGAAGAAAGCAGTAGAAATTAGAAGAAGAAGAAGATGGAAGAAGAAATCAAACAAAGAAGAAGAAGAAGAAGAAAGGAATAAATTACAAGAAGAAAGAAAAAATCATAAGCAGGAAGAAGAAATTAAAAGAAGAAGAAAAAAAAAAGGGAAGAAAACATTAAAAGAAGAAGAAGGAAGAAAGAAATCAAAAGAAGAAGGAAAAGAAGAAGGAAGAAACTAAAAGAAGAATAAGGAAGAAACAAATATTGAAAGAAGAAGAAGGAAGAGGAAAGAAATTAAAAGAAGAAGGAAGAAGAAGAAGAAGAAGAAGAAGAAGAAGAAGAAGAAGAAGAATCAAGAAGAAATTAAAAGAAGAAGGGAAGAAGAAATTAAAAGAAAAACCAAACGAAGGAGGAAGAAAGTAATCAAAAGAAGAAGGAAAAGAAGAAGGAAGAAGAAACTAAAAGAAGAATAAGGAAGAAACAAATATTGAAAGAAGAAGAAAAGAGGAAAGAAATCAAAAGAAGAAGAAGCAAGAATAAATTAGAAGAAGAAGGAAGAAAGAAATTAAAAGAAGAAGAAGGAAGAAGAAAGAAACTGAAAGAAGAAGAAGAAGAAGAAGAAGAAGAAGAAGAAGAAGAAGAAGAAGGAACAAAGAAACTGAAAGAAGAAGAAAAAAAATGAAAAGAAGAAGGGAGAAGACATTAAAGGAAGAAAAAAGAAATTGAAAGAATAAGGAAGAAAGAGAGAAACTGAAAGAAGAAAGAAGAAAGAAATCAAAAGAAGAAGGAAGAAAGAAGAAGACAGGCCTCTCCCCCCACCTGGCAGAAACGCCGTCGTCTTTTGCGACTTGAACTGAGCGCTGCGGGACTCACGGCTGTGGGAGACGTCATCGTCGTCCCCTGCCCCGGTGAGGTCGGTGCCCAGGTCATGGGAGCTGGCTACGGAGGAAGTAAGGGTCTTTTTGCCGGGTCCCCCCCGGTAGTGAATGGGGATCTTCTCTGTGGGGACAGAACGCAGGACGAGGTCCAGACTGCGGAGTGCTTTGAGTTGTTTTGGGGGCAGCACACAGCTTAAAATGAGGCATGAAGCCACGTAAAAAAGAACAAAAAAACAAAACAAAACAAAAAAAACAAAAAAACAAAACAACAACAAAACAACAAAAACCCATATATATATATATATATATATATATTATTATTATTATATTATATTTTATTATATTAAGATGAAAAAAAATCTTTTATTTCTTTTAATGGCCTCTGCAATGGCGACAGCAATGAATGATACTGACGAAGAGGAAGAGAATGGTGGTGATAAAGATGGTAGGTGTGTGTCTGTCATACACTCACATGTACACACACACACACACACACACACACACACACATATATATCAATATGTATACACACACACACACACACACACACACACACACACACACACACACACACACACACACACAGAGACAACCAAACACTGGTTATTACATTGACTCATATCACTTGCACAAGTAAGTAAAAAATCAAACACACACAAAAAGGAGCAAAAATGGGCCATCATGTTAAAAACAAGAAATCAATATAATGATGTGAAAAGAAGAAACTACAAAACAAAGTGACAAATGAACTGAGAACTGCATAAAAAAATAACAACAAAAAAAAGCAACAAAAACAAAACAAAGAACGGAAAGAGGTAGAAATATCCACCCTTGCTCAAAGTGTCTACATATTGTCTTTGCAAATAAAAGACTGAAACACACACACACACACACACACACAAAACAAACATAACTCAGCAAAAATGGATCACCATGACAAAAGCATGAGATCAAACAATATGGAAAGAAGAAAAAAAGAAAACAAAAACAAAAAAAGAATCATGGAACACAGACTGACATAGTTGAAAAAGAAAAAAAAAAAAGATGAAGAGATATCCACCTCCGTTCAAAGTGGCCGGAGACTGCCCTTTCCAGTAAAAGGCCTCGAACATGGTGAGCACATAGTCTTTGTGACTCCTCAACTTTCCAAGTCAACACAGAGCACAACTTGTCACACACAACACACACAGATACCCACAGTGTTCCTGTTTGTCAGTGCTGAAACTGAAAGTGAAACACAGGTTTACCGATCAGAACTGTCTTCACAATCTTCTGGTCAGAATTCCCGGTCTGACAGTATGTTAACCGTGTGTCCCCATGCAGAACTGGTTCAGATAAGCACTCCGGTGCACATCACTGATACTAAAATGGGAAGTTTTTGTTTCACTCCCTGTTGGGTAAAACATAGTCACCATGTCAAACTGATGCAAACTAGGCCAACCACAGCACACCGGTAGGCCTAGTTTGCATCGGTTTGACATGATACAGCAGATGACGCCGAACACACGTGCAACCCAAAGCGGACTCCCCATCAGAAAGCCACACAGGGGCGTGCAGTGCTATGCACAGTCCTGCATGGAATTGCACAGCTCACTGCGCACAGCTGAACACAGCCTCTCGTCGCCATATGATCAATTTGAAAACAGCATGCACAGCTCACTGCCCACAGCTGAACACAGCCTCTCGTCGCCGTATGAACAATTTGAAAACAGCATGCACAGCTCACTGCCCACAGCTGAACACAGCCTCTCGTCGCCGTATGATCAATTTGAAAACTGCATGCACAGCTCACCACGCACTGCTGGCAGCACATCACCGTTCTCTCTAAATCACTGTTTTTTTGGATTTTTTAACAGGCACAATAGCCAAGTGGTTAAAGCGTTACACTTTCAATCCCAGGTTCAAATCTCGGTAACGGCGCCTGGTGGGCAATGGGTGGAGATTTTTCCGATCTCCCATGTCAACATATGTGCAGACCTGCTAGTGCCTGAGCCCCCTTCATGAGTATTCGCAAGCAGAAAATCAAATACGCACGTTAAAGATCCTGTAATCCATGTCAGCGTTCGATGGGTTATGGAAACAAGAACATACCCAGCAGGCACACCCCTGAAAACGGAGTATGGCTGCCTACATGGCTGGGTAAAAACGGTCATACACATAAGAGCCCACTGATGTACATACAAGTGAATGGGGGAGTTGCAGCCCACAAACAAAGAAGCATAAATCACTGTTTGATCAATCAGGAAACTACCAGCACGTTCATTCAAACCAAATCCAATCATGCTGCTGACTGCCCCAGCCGACCATGAAATGGACCCGCCAACAACAAACACAGCCCTCTGCGTGATGAGAGACTTGTTTAACTACGCGCCCTGAGATCAGCCCCTTTTGTGCGCAGCAGGCAGTTATCTGCAGATCCACAGGCAACAAGCTCCAAGCGTTTTACTGACCTCACAGCCAGTCACACAGATTGGAATCAGCAGCAGAGCAACCGCACGCCACCGCCCTCATCCGGGGTGTGCCCACACTGAGACAGTATGATCATGACCTGCGGGGAATTACTCCACTGCCACTGGTAAAACAATCTGGGACCCAACAATGCTTCCTGATTATCAAGATATGTGATCAAAACAGAAAAACAAAACCACCCTCCTGTTCACAAGTGTGTAACCTTCATCTCTAAAACCATCACAGGCCGGGGGGAGGGCAAGGTGTTCAGTCACACTGATCCACCATGCAGCAAGAGGACGCTGCATGTCGACACGCGCATGGCACGGGGGTTGACACGCGGACCTGTCACAATCAAGATCAGCCACTCCTCCACTCCCAGGCAGTCACCGCCTGTTTCCCACCTCTCTCCACTCCCACCGCCTGGCTCACAAAGCAGGCAGGCAGGCAGGCAGCATAGCAGTGTCAGAGGGGGGGGGGGGGGTGTACACACACAGACTGCACTGACACAGGGAGGTGTGTACACACACAGACTGCACTGACACAGGGAGGTGTGTACAGACAGAGGGAGGTGTGTACAGACATAGGGTGGTGTACAGACACTGGGAGGTGGGGGGTGGGGTGTACAGACATAGGGAGGTGTGTACAGACATAGGGAGGTGTGTACACACACAGACTGCACTGACACAGGGAGGTGTGTACACACACAGACTGCACTGACACAGGGAGGTGTGTACACACACAGACTGCACTGACACAGGGAGGTGTGTACACACACAGACTGCACTGATACAGGGAGGTGTGTACAGACAGAGGGAGGTATGTACAGACATAGGGTGGTGTACAGACACTGGGGGTGGGGGGGTGTACAGACATAGGGAGGTGTGTACAGACACAGGGTGGTGTGTACAGACACTGAGAGATGTGTACAGACATAGGGAGGAGTGTACAGACACAGGGGTGTGTACAGGCACAGGGAGGTGTGTACAGACACAGGGTGGTGTGTATATACTGTACAGACATAGGGAGGTGTGTACAGACACAGGGGTGTGTACAGGCACAGGGAGGTGTGTACAGACACAGGGTGGTGTGTATATACTGTACAGACATAGGGAGGTGTGTACAGACACTGGGAGATGTGTACAGGCACAGGGAGGTGTGTACAGACACAGGGTGGTGTGTACATACTGTACAGACATAGGGAGGTGTGTACAGACACTGGGAGATGTGTACAGGCACAGGGAGGTGTGTACAGACACAGGGTGGTGTGTACAGACTGTACAGACACAGGGAGGTGTGTACAGACATAGGGAGATGTGTACAGACATAGGGAGATGTGTACAGACACAGGGAGGTGTGTACAGACACAGGGAGATGTGTACAGACACAGGGAGGTGTGTACAGACACAGGGTGGTGTGTACAGACACAGGGTGGTGTGTACAGACTGTACAGACACAGGGAGGTGTGTACAGACATAGGGAGATGTGTACAGACACAGGGAGGTGTGTACAGACACAGGGAGATGTGTACAGACACAAGGAGGTGTGTACAGACACAGGGTGGTGTGTACAGACACAGGGAGATGTGTACAGACACTGGGGTGGTGGTGGGGGGTGTACAGACACAGGGAGGTGTGTACAGAAGGGGCCTTCGGTGTATGTGTGTGCTGTGCGTGTCAACCCTGTCCTGTCCCAATCCCAGCATGTTTATCAAACATGATCTCCACCAAAAGGAGGGATCTCTGTACCTGCCCCTACAATCTCAGCATTTTTAGCCAAAAAAACATGATCTCCATGAAACAAAGAAATTGTGTACCATCTTAACAATCTCAACATTTTTTTTTTATTTTAAATCAAACAACATGATCTCCACAAACTGACGGGTAATTTCATACCCATCTTCACAATCTCAGCATCTTATTTCTTTAAATATCATAACATTCATAAGGTACATTTCCAAGCCAAAAACTTTGAATGAAAAGAAGTATTTCTAGATTCATTGCCATTACACCATATTTGTCATTTCACCTGATTCCAGTATGTCTTTTCAATTTGAAATCTCCAAGTTTTCAGATGTTATATAACAATGCTTAATTGTTACCCTAACACTCTCTCCACCCCCACATCCCCCCTTTTTTTCTAACTTCATAGATTACACACTGCTTTCCATTTTTAATCTTGTGTGAAGACATTCTAATTTATCTTATCTTTTTTTTAATTTTTTTTTTTACCCATGCTGCCACAAGAAAAAAAGAAAAGAAAAGAAAGAATAACAATATCCAGACTTATTTCTGAACAACACACGTCAATATTGAGCACATGATCAGTTCTCTCCATTGTCACCTCTGTTTGAGTCAATCCAGAAACACACACACACACACACACACACACACTCGCTCACACACACACACACACACACACACACACAGAGGCCAGGGTAGAGTTGGGTTGGGTGGGGAGACCCGAGTGCTGGAGATAAAATGTCTGATAGCAACGCGTGAATGCACTTCATAAATCTGTCTGTAATGAAGTCTGCATGATGCCATCTCCATTTCTTTTGAAGTTCGCTTCGCTTGGAATGACTCAACAGAACCGTTAGTCAGTTATTTCAAGCTCGTGTGTATGTTTACACAAAAATGATTGTGTATGTCATAACTCTGTATTTCAGTTGTGTGTGTGTGTGTGTGTGTGTGTGTGTGTGTGTGTGTGTGTGTGTGTGTTTGTGTCACACTGTGTGTGTCACACTGTGTGTGTGTGTGTTGTGGGTGTGTGTGTGTGTCACACTGTGTGTGTGTGTGTGTGTGTGTGTGTGTGTGTGTGTGTGTGTGTGTGTGACACTCTGTGTGTGTGTGTGTGTGTGTGTGTGTGTGTACGCATGTGTGCATGTGTGTGTTCATGGTAAACTTCAACAAGTCCATTTTCTCTGAAAATACTTTGTCCGTCAACAAGCTTCAGGATGCTGTTTGAGGGGAGGGAGGAGAGGGGGTACAGCAGGGGATGGGGTGTGGGGGGGTGGGAGAGGGGGTGCAGCAGGGGATGAGGTGTGGGGGGAGGGAGAGGGGGTGCAGCAGGGGATGGGGTGTGGGGGGTGCAGCAGGGGATGGGGTGTGGGGGGTGGGAGAGGGGGTGCAGCAGGGGATGAGGTGTGGGGGGAGGGAGAGGGGGTGCAGCAGGGGATGGGGTGTGGGGGGTGCAGCAGGGGATGGGGTGTGGGGGGGTGGGAGAGGGGGTGCAGCAGGGGATGAGGTGTGGGGGGGAGGGAGAGGGGGTGCAGCAGGGGAGGGGGTGTGGGGGGTGGGAGAGGGGGTGCAGCAGGGGAGGGGGTGTGGGGGGTGGGAGAGGGGGTGCAGCAGGGGATGGGGTGTGGGGGGTGGGAGAGGGGGTGCAGCAGGGGGTGGGGGGTGGGGGGAGGGAGAGGGGGTGCAGCAGGGGATGGGGGGTGGGGGGTGCAGCAGGGGATTGGGGGTGGGGGGTGGGAGAGGGGGTGCAGCAGGGGAGGGGGGTGTGGGGGGTGGGAGAGGGGGTGCAGCAGGGGATGGGGTGTGGGGGGAGGGAGAGGGGGTGCAGCAGGGGATGGGGCGTGGGGGGAGGGAGAGGGGGTGCAGCAGGGGATGGGGTGTGTGGGGCGGGAGGAGGAGGGGGGGGGGGTTAAAATAAAACTGGCAGTGGGGGATGGGGGGTTGGAGGGGGTGTCAGTTCTCAAAAGCTGAAGTTTACACCCTGGATCCTTCCAGCCTAGTCTACACAGACCCAGAGTTTAATCAAGGCCGGGTCAGATTCGACCCTGTGCGTGTAAAAACCACCGGGGTTACCAAGAGCTGCTCTCACAGGCCTGCACTGAACAGCTGATAAGCTGATGCCTTTTCTTCCCCCCCTTTAAGTCAGTGCTGCTGTATTAATGGACTTCAGATGATCTTCCAGTTTGATTGTGAATAAAAGACTGCCCTTTAGGGGCCGCTGAGGAGGGAACTGAGGGTGAAACCACCCAGTTCTTGGCACTGGTAGGGCTGGTCGCAGTCATTATGCTCATGTCTTGAATGGTGCTGGACGCGGCCATTGTGTGTTCTCGTCAGTCAGGTTCTCCCACCGGCCAGTCTCCCTTGCTCAGGTGTGGTCAGATCTTGTTATCTGACCACCGGGGTTGAGGTCACTGCTCTGTCAGGACCTGTATGCATGTCTCCCAAAGTCCACACACACTGCTGACTCTTGATGGTGGTAGGGGTGGAAAGGTGGGGGTGTAGGTCTGTGGTTTTCAGTGATTAACCCTTTCACCGCCAGTCAATTTAGAGTACAAAATTCCCTTGTGGTATACACACAGAAAAGATAGCGGCTAAGAATTGCTGGGGATTCCCCCTGCGATGTATAGAAAACGTGGCCTATCCTACCACCGAACATTAAGAGCAGTAGGTTCATGGATAACAGACCAATGAATGGTCACCTTTCAGTGACATGGGTCCTCTACCACGCCTGTGCATAAATGCGAGCTTGGCGGTGAAAGGGTTAAAGTGGCTCAGTCTTTTAGCACTTCCCTTGCTGCTGATGTCTTGAGAGAACAACATTGCTGGTCAACTGCTCACTACAAGCATAATCTTGTTCGTCATTCTTTGATGTAATAATCAGCTGCTTACCGATTGAGACAGGATGGGTAAATGGAGTCCTGAGAGAATACCAAATTTGTGCAAAAAATCTGATATGAATACTGTTGGTGATTAATTTCATTTTATCATGAAGTGACAAAATTTTTTTTCTGTTTGTAAATGACTGTTGCCTGAAAAAAAGAAAAGAAAAAAAAAAAGCCATGTCTAAAGTCTGTATTCTCATTTTGTAAATCTTTTTTTATTTTTTATAGGCAAACACTCAAACAGGTTCTTGCTGAATACATTAAATTTGCAAAGTATCAGATGCAAAGTATCATATACTTTCATGGAGGTGAAGGAATGCTAACCCTTCATATTTCACCTTAATTGATGTAAACATTTTGCTGAGACCTAGTTGTGTTGTTGATTAACTAAAAAAAAAAAAAAAAAAAAAAAAGAGGAAAATTGCAGTATACTTTGACTCCATTTTGACTGTTAAAGGTCCTGTAACCTTTATAGTTTCATGGCCATCGGGGCAGTGAATTCATATCCACTGTGTCTATGGCTCGTCAAAAGAAGACAGGGCATAATCCTCTACTTCTGCATCAATTCTGACTATATACTGTGTGTAGAGAACAAATCGTTTGAGCAATACCACAACATCATCAATTAATAATATCTTACTTATCAATACCAATATCAACACTACCATCAACAGGAAACAACAATGCACACGGCTTCGATGTTAATAAACAATACTGCACCTGCCTTGTGCGATACAGCCTTTGAATTGTGCCAGGACTCATCAGTAAACATAAGCGCAAACAGCTTCAAAATATATTTTAATCTGCAAAACTCCAAAACAAAGAAACAGCACAACGAGGGGTGCTTCATAAGAATTTGAATGCAGCCATGTGGGCATACTCATGACTATTCCGGATTACTGATGTTCCTTCCTTCAGTTTTCTTGCTTTTTTAACACTATATAGATATATACATATACACACAGATATATATTTTGAATTCGGCTGGAACACTCAGACTCCAAGCCACCTCAGCAAACGGATATTTTTCAGTTTGGCAAAACTTCTGTTCCTGCTGCTGCTTCTTTACAGCTGACACATCTGTGGCACTGTGTCGCTTCCCTGGTCTTTGTTCGTCTTGTTTCTCACAACTGGAATGCGTGGCTGACTTCTCTGTTTCGAGCGGCTTCTTCCTTCCTTGCACTCCATAGCTTAACTCACTCAGTACGGCTAGTCCTCTCTTCTCCTCTACACAGACCCCTCGGATGTCCAGTGGGTGTCTGAATGACCCAACCTTTAGCTTCCGTCATCAGAATTGTGGTATTCTTTGTCAACATTCACCTCTTCAGTATAAGAGTCTTCCGCTTGCAATATTTTGATGATGGTAATTGGGGTGAAATGCTGTTAAAGTCGTCTCTTTCGTCGTTCGTATGGAGAGAGTTAATCCACCAGGCACAGACTCTGTTTGACCAAGATGCAACTTGATTCAGCCACGTTCTCTCTCGTTCAGGCAAACGATTAAGCTGATCGGTCCACTCAATGCTGTTTCAATGTAAACACGCACACAAATAGCTGAGCATCATCATGTGAGACCAACGTTAGTAGTGACTACCCTGGGCTCATGATCGACGGGTCGAGAGCGTCTGGGTAATGTTACAACAGGAAAGCATGTGACCATGATATGTAGTCGAAAATGAACTTGTCAGAAAAATTTCGACACTGGCGTCATGTCGGAACAAACTGCGATCGAGTGTAACAAAATTCAGTGAAATCGTAACAGTTGGCATCTCTGCACCCCTTTCGATGTCCCATGTGTTGCGAGTACAGCAGCAACCAGGACAGGGAAACTGTGGAGGGGTGCTGTGGTTCTTTGTGAGGGGGGTGGGGTGGGTGCTGTGGTGTGGGATTAGGCCCGGTGAGTGGGTGTCCGTTCTTTGTGAGGGGGGTGGGGTGGGTGCTGTGATGTGGGATTAGGCCCAGTGTGTGGGTGTCCGTTCCTTGTGATGGGGGCGGGGGAGCTGTTGTGGAGGATTAGGTCCAACATGTGGCTGTCCGCTCTTTGTGAAGGGGGGGGGTGAGGGGGGGCAGGGGCAGGGGGGGGGAGGTGCGTGGGTGGAGGGAGGGGGTGGTGGGGGTTTAAATGTACTGAATTCATTATCTGTATCACCAAGGCTCCTGTCCAAGGAAATAATGATGATATTTTCAGGGGGACAGAGGGGGAGAGAATGAGGGGGAGAGGGAGAGAGAGAGAGAGAGAGAGAGAGAGAGAGAGAGAGAGAGAGAGAGAGAGAGAGAGAGAGATTGACTGAAGCATCCACTACAGCAACATAAATGATCATGACGATAATGATACTAATGAAAACAGTTTCTCTCTCTCTCTCTCTCTCACAGCCCCTAGACAAGCACATCCTCACAACACTCATCTACTTGCAAAGAGGAAAGTCCAAGTAAAAACACGATGACATAACTCCTGCCTCTCAAATGTTTTTTCCCCCCATCACTACAAGTCAACGAAAAACATGTGAACACAAACATCCTGCTCTGTGAAATTAACACTGCGTGCGCGTGTCAGGTGACGGCCAGTTTGCCTTCACGCTTGATGCTGACCAGACTGTGACCTTTCACAATCGTAGTGCATGGTATCGAACCATCAGTGTGCTGGTGAATGTCTGACAGCTGTCAGCATTTGTTTTTTTTTTGATACTGGACACATTTGTTTACAGTTACACAGTAAAAACCAAAAAGAAAACACATAAAATAAAATAAAGAAAAAGAGAAAAAAAGAAAATGAAAAAGAAACACACACACACAAAATGAAACATACACACACCTACGACAATGTTGAGTTAGGCATGCAGTGAACTTTCAGATTCATTCAACTGATGTTAGATCAGCAGTTGTTTTTTGTTTTGTTTTTGTTTTTCAAGTATTAGTAATCTAGTTCTACAGCAAAGTCATCAACAGTCAGAAACATTCAGTTAACAATTCAAAAAACGAAAAAAAGCTTCTACAGCAAATTCAACAACAGTAAGAAACATTCAGTCAGTTAAAAAAAAAAAAAAAAAAAAAAAAATCAACCGATATGTCATCTTCACTTTTTCCCTCTTTTCTTTTCTTTTTTCTTTTTAATACAAATGTCCAACAGTATTCACTTTTGATCAAATTCTAATCAAACATGAAAACTGATCAACAAATAAATCATAACACCAGCACGGTCTGCTCCAATGATGATCACCCAGAAATGGCTCCACTTAGAATGAAACCAGTCAACCTTCAGTAGGGGCAGACTAAACTCTACGGAACTCTAAAGAGTGTTTAGCCTTATTTTTTTCAACGAGGGAGGCGCAGCATTTGCAGCTAAAGAAACTGACGTCCGTTCTGTCTTTCGGAAAATCCAAGGGCCAGCCATCCCTGGCTGCTGAGGGCAGACGCACTGGGAAGTGGCCCAGTGGTAAAGCACCCTACTAGGACACCAGTGCTCACCGCTTTAAGTCCCGTGTCGGACCAGGTTTTCCACTCCCCTCCCTGCCCCTGCCCTACCCCCACTAGGCCTTGAGTGGTGGCTCGGACAACGTGACAAAGGGAAGTCCTGTGTGCTGCAAGCGCTTAGTGCATGTAACATAACCCAGACCGTCCCTGGCAAAAAAACTTGCAGAAATCCACTTTGATAGTAAAACAAGTTCACTTTGCAGGCAAAACTATATATCAAACATAAAGGGTGGCCCTGCACTCACTGCAGCAATGCACTCTTCCCTGAGGAGGAGCAGCTCCAATTTCACACAGAGAATTCTGCTGTGACAAGAAAGTAACACAACACAATGTTTCAGAGCACCAAGTGCATGCTGTACACGGGACCTTGGTTGATCATCTCGTCCGAAAGACTAGACGCTCAGTTTGATTTTCCAGTCACACTTGGGAGAAAGGGCGAGAGAGGGATTCGAACCCATGCTCTCACGGACTCTCTAAACTGGCAGCCACCTTCCTCCTGAATGTTGGAGAGCAGCTCTCAACCAGTGATCAGGGAACTGAGGAGTCTCAGTCCCCAAAGGATGAGGTCGCCAGTGCTTACTTCACTTTGGCTGCAATGAAGGCCTTCTCCCTTCCTTACCCTGAGACACAGAACCCTCATCCACTGATCCTGGGAAAATTAGTCCACATCTTGAAGAGATTTACTGCTCATGTTCCAGTGAATCTGTCAACCGTCTCTGTCAAACTGTTCACTGTCAGAGTTAGCAGTTGTCAAGATTTTGAGTAGATTTACTGCCTGTGCTCCAGTTTTCAGTTCCAGTGTCAATTTCTCAACGAGGCGTCACTGCATTCGGACAAATCCATACAGAGCTGCACCACATCTGCTGGGCGGATGCCTGACCAGCAGCATAACCCAATGTGCTTAGGCCTTGAGTGCATATATTTGTTTACCTATCAGAGTGGGTTTCTGCTACAGTATCCATAAGTATCTATCCAGTCATCATACAGAATTTTGCCAGAGGACAACACTCTTGTTGCCATGGGATCTTTTTCAGTGCACCAAGTGCGAGCTGCACACGGGACCTCAGTCTGTCGTCTGTCATCTCATCCCAATGACCAGACTCTCAGTTCAAATTTCCGGTAAAACTTGGGAGAAAGGGCAAGAGTGGGATTCAAACCCAGACCCTCAGGGACTCTCTTTGTTGGCAGATGAGCATCTTAACCATTCTGCCACCTTCCTCCCTGTGCTCCAATCAATCTATCAACTGTAACTGTGAACGTCAAGCTCTGCACTGTCAGATCTAGTTTGGTGCTTGAGCCGAGTTACTGCTGGAGTCAATCTATTTATCAATGTCAGTGTCAATGTTTTTTTATTGTCAGAACATGCCTGTCAGTCAGCTAAAAACCAGACGCATCCTCATGCTAAGTTCATCATCATCTATTCTCCCAATCTCAGGTTAAACGTGGGAAAGGAAAAAAAAAAGAAAAAAAAAAAAGAAAAGAAGAAGACATTAACACCTTTAAAATATTAAAAATCTGCAATCACGGTAAGTCTTGCATCAAAACTGGTGTCTGGTGTTTGAACACTGGGAATTAGTGTAAAAGAATTATATTCACTGCAGGTCAAACAGTCTGTCAATAACTATCACACCTGTTTTATGTCCTGGTAAAATTCTAGGCCAAAATCAGAAACAAATTATAACAACAACAACAACGACAGCAACAAGAGAAGTGAAAGTAGTGCTGGCCAAATTCAAGATGAGTATGAACAACAGAAGTTTCCTTACAAGTTACTCAAGCTATTGATTCCATCATCAGTAGACACTTTCTCTTGAAATAATTTTCCTTTACACACTTGGAGAAACATGTAGAAGACCAAAAAAAATTGTGCTCTAATATGTTTGTGTGAAAGAAGAAAAATAAAGTATTTGGGAACAGAAATTGTAAATGAAAACCAGATGAGGCAAAACTCAACTCTACCTCCTTCCTCCTCCACATCTATCCCCCTCCCCCTACACCCCCTCCTCCAACTCTATACCCCCCCTACACCTACACCCCCTCACGCTAACTCTAACCCCCCCTCATCCAACTCTACGCCCCCCTCCTCCCAACTCTACCCACCCCTCTGCCCAACTCAACCCCCCCTTACCCTCCCCCCCAACTCTACCCCCCCCTCCTCCCAACTCTACCCCCCACTCCCCCCAACTCTACCCCCCCTTACCCTCCCCCCAACTCTACCCCCCCCCCCCCACTCCCCCCAACTCTACCCCCCCTTACCCTCCCCCCAAACTCTACCCACCCCTCTCCCCAACTCTACCCCCCACCCTCCCCCCCAACTCTACCCACCCCTTCCCCCAACTCTACCACCCCTCCCCCCCAACTCTCCCTCCCCTCCCCCCAACTCTACCCACCCCTTCCCCCAACTCTACCACCCCCCCCCCCCAACTCTCCCTCCCCTCCCCCCCAACTCTACCCACCCCTTCCCCCAACTCTACCACCCCTCCCCCCAACTCTCCCTCCCCTCCCCCCCAACTCTCCCCCCCCCCTCCCCCCAACTCTACCCACCTCTCTACCCAACTCTACCCACCCCTCCCACCAACTCTACCCACCCCCTCTACCCCCCCTCCCACCAACTCTACCCCCCCCTCCCACCAACTCTACCCACCCCCTCTACCTCCCCTCCCACCAACTCTACCCCCCCCCCCCCCCCGCCCCTCCTACCAACTCTACCTCCCCTCCCACCAACTCTACCCCCCTCCCACCAACTCTACCCACCCCTCTACCCAACTCTTCCTATCCCTCCCCCAACCCTACCCAAACCTCCCCCCAACTCTACCCCCCCCATGCCCCCCCTCCCCAACTCTACCCACCCCTCTCTCCAATTCTACCCACCCCTAACTCTACCCACCCCTCCCCCCAACTCTACCCACCCCTGCCCCCAACTCTACCCCCCCTCCTCCCCCTCTACCCCCCTCCCCTCCCCCCCCCTCCCAACTCTACCCAAGCAGATGTGTGGCTAACATATCAGGCTCAAACCCTCCTGGAAACTTCCCTTTCGAGGCACATGAACTGACAGTGCTACGTCCTCTCTAAAGCATTTACACAAGCAATCTCTACTGTGTGCTTCACGACATCAAAGCTGCAGCAGCAGCCTGTTTCGGTATTAGTCGTCATCCAAAACAATCAGAATTCAGATCAAAGGGTGCTGTCACTGTGAGTGTGATACTTACCAAAAGCGTCATTGCGGCCTAAACCAACAATTCGTATAACATCAGTACAGAAATGAAATACTGCTATGTTTGTCTACTTCATCATTGTCTGTGTCCGAGACCGGCACTGTAACATTGTTGTATCATTCTTGTTGTATCATTCTCTGTGTACACACACACACACACACACACACAGATATATATATATATATATATATATATATATATATATAGAGAGAGAGAGAGAGAGAGAGAGAGAGAGAGAGAGATACATGTATCAGCTACTTCTCAAAGATGGGTGTTTCTCTTGCATCATCCAAGTGAACAAACAAGACCAAAAACATTTCATGGTACATTCATCATGTGCTTTCACCTGTAAGATGGCTAGTCTGCCTTCCCCTTCTCACATACCACCTTTTTAATGGAAAGAAAAATAAGAGAGAGAGAAAAGAGAGGCATACAGACAGACAGACAGGTAGAGAAAGAAAAGGAAGGCACTGTGAGAGAGCATATTCACAATGGGTGCATTGATTTGGGGGGTGGGTTTTTTTTTATGGGGGATGGTTACGATGGACAATATACACAATACACCTGGGTTTTTTTTTTTGTATTTGGGGCGTTGAGGGGGGAGGGGGCGTTGAGGGGTAGGGGGCAAGAATGCCGTAGGATGGACTATAAACAAGCATGCTGTTACAATATTTCAGCCTGACTTTGTCTTGATAATTCGAGAACCCTCACAATTACCCTCCCACCCTACCCCACCCTGAGAGACAGAGACAAGAGCACATGCGCACACACACACACACACACACACACATGCACACACACACACACACGCAAACACACACACACACACAAAACTGCTTCCCCAAAAGGTTAGCGCTACCTGCAAAGTTGTGGAGCGGAAAGTCTGAGTTGTTGGTGGGAGGCTGGTTGAAGCGTCTCATGGCGGGGGCGGTGCTGTGGCTGTGACGGAAAACGACGGGCTCTGACAGTGCGGGCACGCTGGCACGCTGCACAACAACACAGCAGGTCCTGTCATGTGCACAGGGACGTCACTGCAGGATGGCGGATGGAACCGACTCTTTTTTCTTCTTTTTTTTTGTGACCAAGCGCTATGCTTGCTCCAATATTTGCCTCACGCACAAGCTGTATTAGTCGTGTGTGTTCTCACAACGGCTGACACCTCGCTACGTATTGCTGCACTGTCTTCTTCTTTTAGTTCTCTTCTATTCTCTTCTCTTAGGTTTTCTTCTCATCTAATAACTATTGTAAATAAAACAATAGAAAAACCCCATTTGTGACTGGCCTCTATATGTTCCTGGCCTGTGCGTGGGATCTTGTCTATCCTTTCATTCAATCAACCATTTAGGTTAGTTCTTTTGTGCCGTACCCTTGAATAACCACTCGGGACACGGCCACATTTTTTTTTCTTCTTTCCTTCTTTTTAACACTGCAGCTGATGACTGGTTTGCTCTTGTGTTTTACTTTGTTTTCTGTTTGTATTGGTTATGTAAGTTGGTATAATGCTCATTATTTTGTGGTGACAAAATACGATTATGACAGGACTAAATAATTCCTTCTCACCGTGGACTCGCACTCAGCAGTTGAGAGTGATGGGGTGTGTTCTGATCGGGAAAATGACGGGCGCAATAGCTGAGTGGTTAACGCATTGGACTTTCAATCTGAGGGTCCCAGGTTCGAATCTCGGTAATGGCGCATGGTGGGTAAAGGGTGGAGATTTTTCCGATCTCCCAGGTCAACATATGTGCAGATCTGCGTGTGCCTGAACCCCCTTTCATGTGTATATCAATATGCAAGCAGAAGATCAAATACACACATTTAAGATCCTGTTATCCATGTCAGCATTCGGTGGGTTATGGAAACAACATAACCAGCATGCGCATCCCCGAAAACGGAGTATGGCTGTCTACGGGGCGGGGTAAAAATGGTCATACACGTAAAAACCCACTCATGTACACACAAGTGAATGTGGGAGTTGCAGCCCATGAATGAAGAGGAAGAGAGGAGGAAGAGAGAGGGGAAACAATTGTGGCCAGGGTCCAGTGGGCCACTACCCCAAAATTAAGGGAGTCCCCTGCCTAAAAAAGAAAAAAAAAAAAAAAAGGCAATATGAAAATCCGTATGCTACAGAAATACTCCCATCATGTAATTAGCTCCTGTGATGTCTATACTTTTTTTTTTTTTTTTTTCAAAAGAAAATCAAATTCAAATAACTTTTTCAAAAAGCCAACCTTTCAGCAAGAAAAAGAAAAGAAAGAAAAAGAAAGAAAATTCACATAACTTACATTCTATTGGAAGATAATGTGTGTCTATCTGAGTGAGAGAGAGAGAGAGAGAGAGAGAGAGAGAATGAGAGTGTGTGTGTGTGTGTGTGTGTCTGTGTGTGTGTGTTTGTGTCAGCTTTTATGCTCTACTAAGAAATTATTTCTGTGATCCAGCTCAACCATTCTGAAAGCAAATATCAAAATCCAAATTGGCATTATGTTATCAAATGGGGTAAGCATGCATGCCAAAAAATTTATCATTATTTTATTTTCTTGCACAAATTTTTTTTCTCTTTACTTCTTTAATTTCAGATATATCCAATGTAATCTTCTAAATTTCTTAAAAATGTTTGCCACTTGAGTTGTAAAACACTGTATGTCTGGAATTAACTTGATGTTAGTCTAAAACTGATTAAATTAAATAAAAGACCAAAAGTTCAGATACCAGCAGCAAAAAAAAAAAAAAAAAAAAAAAAGAATTTAGTGTAAATCCAAAATCTCTTGTATGAATAAAGATTATTTTCAAACTAAAGAGAAACATCCATGAAAAAACATGAAATCAATATGAAAAAAAAAAAGATAGAAAAAAAGAAGTAAAATCAAATTCTAACATCATCAGTTATGAAGCCACAAACAATGGAAGATACTATTTTTAAGCTGAAGTCTCATACACTGAATGCATTCATATGAATTCATTGTTTGAAAGGATCATTTCAACAGTTGGGCACAAAAGTTTTCTTATTTGTTTTTACTATTCAAATGTTAATCTGGTGCTTAGTGCGTGCTACCAAATGTTTGATATATCTAAAGTGAATGTTGGACAATAACATTCAGTAAAAAAACAACAGACAGGTTCATGCAGAACACAAAAACATTCAGTGGTCAGAGAAGTGGTTCACAATGTCACTTCCTTGCATGCGAAACATCAAATTATATATTGTTTTCTAAAAAAAACAACGCCAGAAACAAGAGTCCACACACATGCACCGACACTGACTAAATCAACAAAACATAAAATGCAACAGAGATAAAACGGATCTTAAATTCATAAATTACTTCTCCCAAATGCTCCAAATATTCATCCAATCCCCTTCAACTATCTTCATTCCAACCAAACCATTCCATAATTCAACTTAATTCCCTTTTTGTTCTTCATATTATAATCATTTTATAATTTCTGATGATTCTGATTACATTTCTTCAGATTCATGAATATGAAAATCATTCAAAACCCAGGGTTTTCCCTTTACAAACAAAAACCCAAACCCCTATCATTCTGTTTCCTAGTGCATGTGTGTGTGTGTGTGTGTGTGTGTGTGTGTGTGTGTGTGTGTGTGTGTGTGTGTGTGTGTGTGTGTGTGTCTGTGCGTGTGTCTGCATGTTTGTGTGTGTAAGTGCGTGTGCCTATGTGTGTGCCTGTGTGTGCGTGCATGCATTCATTCATGTATGAATGCGCGCGTTTGTATGAGTGTGTGTTACATCTACTTCAATAACATTAACAACTGTATCATTTTGTTGGCAAGTACTGCCATACCATATAAAGCAAATAAAAACTCAAGACATTACCCTCGTACATCAGTGGTCGACTCTCAGTTCAGCATGTGAACAGAACTGCTGTCAGCAGCTTACAGTATCAGTATGCAACCTTGGAGGAGACAAAAACAAAATGCAACTTACATACAATAAACAGCATGATACAGACTACACATGCATACAATGAGCCATGCATACAAAATCAACATTATACTATCCACATACATGTATACTACATTACAAAATATAGTACAGGTATTAAAAACTACAAGAAAGGAAAAAAACACAACTGAAAATCATACATATACATAATACAATATAGAATTAGAATCAGTTTCAAAAGCCAAAACCTTGGACCAATGCATACACATGTATACTAATATGGTATATCCTGAATGCGGTTTGCTATATTGATCAGAGTTTAACGGCCAGTTGCCTGACGCCCTTAAATCTACATTTATACCCTTTAGTCTTTGGTAACACTGTTCACAATCACAGACAGTGACACAGTCATAGTGAAAAAAGGACTTGTAATCAAAACAGACTGGGCTGATTTACCACACAAAATAACAAACATAATCATTCTTTTCCATGTAGTGTGTACCTATACAAGATAAATGCCTTACAGGATCCCGTTCAGAAAGAGAAAATTGTAAATTATAAGAGCTTTCCCCTTGCTTGTCAATTCTGAGGATTCAGGGGTAGTAACCCCCACCCCACCTCATTCACCCCAATTCTAGCACAACATCTACAAGAGATACAGTAACATAAAAATGTACACTACTAAATGCACATGTCTATTTGACTATTACACAGAAATTTTGCATAATAAATATACACATGTATGCATATCAATATTCTATATTAATAAACCCATCAGTCACATACAATACATCAAATAAAACATCCTACACTGAGCCACAAGTTCAACACACATGCCTACCTTTTTTATACCCATCAGCTTTAGACGTTGCCTGTGCATGACTGAAAACTGTTATTATTTTTTGTGTTAATTTTTTTTTTTAAACCTTTTCAGTCAATGACACTTTACTGTCCTGCAACCAGTCTGAAAATGGAATCCTACTATCATTTATGATGAAAGTGAATCTGACTTAATATAACATACACGCCAACTAATGTTATACAACTAGATAATAATGACTGCTGATGGAAGACGTGTATGTGTGCCATATCTCTGATGTAATTCCTGGGCTGTGGACTAACATTGTAACAATATCCAAAACAAAAACATCTGCGTGCACACTGTTCAGATATCAGGTGTTTTTTTTGTTGTTTTTTTGTTTGTTTGTTTGGGTTTTGGGTTTTTTTTTTGTGTGTGTGGTTTTTTTTTTGGGGGGGGGGGGGGGGGGGGGGGGGCAAGAGTCTGGGGGTCCTCTTACAAAAATCAAAGGAAAGTAAAACAAAAAATGCTAAAATCTTTTATTCCCCAAACATTCCACTGATTGCCCCAAGCTCTTCTTCTTCAGTGTTGAGGGCCCACAATCAAACTTGATTATTCTGGCAGCTATAACTGTTTGCGATATGAATCTATAGCTGTTATATGCCCCTTAAACTACCGAACTAACCTTTTCATTATAGCTGATTTAACGGTCGCGTGTTACGGGTTACCTTACTTCACTAATAAAAAAAAAAAAAAAAGAGGAAGAATTAAAAAAGTAAATAAATAAATAAATAAACCATTGTTACGCTGGTGCGTCACTTACTCGGGTTACTGTGACTCTTATCAAAGAAAATAACCGCCAGAAAGCGAATTCAGAACCAAGGCACACTTTTATTTACTGTTGCCGTTCGCTAGTCTGCGTCTTGGAGACATACTCCCAATAACAGGCGGAGCACAGACCATCAAACACATCATCATCATGATGTTCCGTCGTCCATTTGTTGGGGGACCGCCATCTTGGAAACCGAGGAAGCGGATGTTTGAGCATGCGCAATGACATGATCAGCGTTGCTCGTGGACTGTTTCAGAGCGGCGCGAATCTTTAAATAAACAATAACAACAGCAACAAACACAAACAACATGAAGAAATCGTTTGGGAACGTATCGTGCCGTATTGAGTGCTTGCAATCGGTGCATAATTATTTCTCTTTCTCTTTTTTGTCGTGATTCATCATTCTCTTCTTGTTTGTAACTGTTACTGTTAACAGGGTTGTTACTCGTACTCTTGCGGATGATGGCCTGGTCTTCAAAACTTCGAAAGATGCTCACGAAAGAACTAAAGCCGCCCAGAAACAACTGAACAATATCGCTCAATGGTGCAAGGACACAGGATCTTCCATCAATCCAGCGAAAGCCCAAACGTTGCTGTGCACCCTCACAACTGACAAAACCGCGAGCAAATCACCACCTGACTGACGTAGGCTACCTGTGTCATTCGACGGAATTCACAGCGAGAAAACCGAATGCCTACACTACCTAGGAATACAGTTCGACAGGATGCTGACCTTCAGAAAACATAAGGAAAATACTGTTCTCAAATGCAAAAAGGGTCTTTCAGTCTTAAAAGCAATGGCAACCAAACTGGCGGGTGTCGACTGAACAACGCCACGGCCTCTTCCTGCTATATCACTCCTTCTCAGTGTGATCGACAACGGATTTGGGCTAACAACACCGTCTCAAAGCAGGCTCCTAAAATTAGAAAGAGTTCAAAATGAAGCTATGAGGCTGATCCTTGGAACAACAAAAGACACTCGCGTACTGTACTACGCCGCCGTGAAACCATGCGACACCTGCTTGACCTTCCTTCAGTGCAGGTCAGAAACAAGTTAGAACTGGTTAAGACCTACTTCAGAGCATTAGAAAAACCTCAAAACCCACTGCATGACGCATTCAAGGAAGCAAAAGGCAGCCCTCTAGGGCGAGGAAGATCATGGATGGGGCAAGCAGAACTGGGACACAATTAATCCAGCTATCAGTAGTATGCCGACTACGTGAGACCTGAAAGAAACAAAAGAATGGGAGGAAAACCCCGAAAACCTCAACCATCTTTTCAACACAGCCATTTCACCCACTCCAGGAAGACGTTGTCGGGAATGGTCAGAGGGCAACACTGATGCAGAAGTGAAGCTACTCATAGAAGAACTAAACTTTGAAAAGAAGAGGACATCATCATATACACGGACTGGATGGCTCAGTCACCAAAGACCAATCCAGCTGGGGATTCACTGCGAAACAAAATAGAAAAAACAATTATGGAAGAGAATAATGCCTACAAAGTCATAATCTCCAGCCTAACGATGGAAGTTGAAATGAATTGTGACACATGCTCTCCAGTGGCTATCATCTATCCATATGCCTGGAAACCAACATGCCATGATTCTAACGGACTCAGTGAACCTCATACAGAAAACTGAAAGTGGAATGGGAAGCCCACAGTAGCATGAGGCAATGCGCAACTTTCAGATTCAAAATCTTACATGGTCATACTGCCCGGGACATGCAGATGTTAAGGGAAATGAGCGAGCTGACAGACTTGCTGCTAACGCAACAACGAGCGGCCTGCATCTAGGTAAATCGGAAATCCTCAGAAAAGTCAAAGAATACCAAAAAGAACAGGTACAAGGCCATCACACCATCGATCGCCTCAAAGAAATAAAGGTAGAGAGAGGGAGCGGCCGTAAGTCTAGCATGAAAGGTAGAGCACGGTGCTTTGCAAATCAAACGAATGTCGCTGGGCATCATTTCCAAACCAACATTGCACAAATTTCTTCAAAACAGGAACAGTCTCTGTGGGCTTTTCCAAATACAACAGACTGAACAACATGCTGACATCAGAGATTTTCCCACCCCTCTTGAGGCCAATCAGTGGCAGCTTCTGTATGTGTGTGTCAGTGTGTGTGTGTGCGCGCGCGCGTGTGTGTGCGTGTGTGCGTGCGCGAGTGTGTATGTGTCAGGAGAGCTCTGTGCGCGTGTGCCGTGTGTGTGTGTATGTGTGTGTGTGTGTGTGTGTGTATGTGTGTGTGTGTGTGTGTGTAGAGGATGAGGTATGTGTGTGTATGCATGTCTGTACTTTTGGAGAAACGGAATATTGGAACGTGCGGGTGTGCAGATATATTTTTGCATGTGTGTGTGTGTGGTGGTGGGGCGGGGGGTTTCTGGGGGGGGAGGGGGGGGGGGAAGAAGGTGGGTTGGGCCGGCCGGGGGGAGGGGGTCATATGGGCGTGTGTGTGTGATTGTATAAGTAAGAGTGCGTGCGTGCGCGCGCGCGCGCGCGCGTGTGTGTGTGTGTGTGTGTCGGGGCTCGTGTACGTTTATGTGTATTTGTTTGTGTTTTAATATCTGTGAAACTGCATGTTTGTTGCATATCTGTGATGCATGTTTGTTTGTTTGTGTGTGTGTGTGTGTGTGTGTGTGTGTGTGTGTGTGTGTGTGTGTGTGTGTGTGTGTGTGTGTTTTACATTTATTTGCTTATTTACTTATCATCATTATTGTCTTCTTATTTTATTTTTATTTATCACTATTATTACTTTTTTTTCGTTTCTTTTTATCTTTTTTTTTTTTCCAAGGCCTGACTAAGCGCGTTGGGTTACGCTGCTGGTCAGGCATCTGCTTGGCAGAAGTGGTGTAGCGTATATGGATTTGTCCAAACGCAGTGACGCCTCCTTGAGCTACTGATACTGATACTCTTCTTGTTTCAACAACACACACACACACACACACACACACACACACACACACACAC
>NC_134880.1:7704736-7707236 GCF_041734735.1 Babylonia areolata | reverse complement strand
GGAGACCCCCCCTCCCCTCCCTCCTCCTCCCTCCTCCTCCTCCCTCCCCCAGCCCTATATCTGTGGGTCGGAAATACTAACTGCTGTATACATGGATATAATTCGCCTGGTTTCACGTTCAGATGATTATCTGTGCTTTGTGCTGTCACGTCTCCACCCCCCACCCCGTCCCCACCCCCACCCCCACCGTCTTTTCCAATGAACCAACATCTCTGGTGTGTTGTTGTGGTGGTGGTGGTGGTGGTGGTGGGCAGAAAGTTCAACCTCCTGAGGAAGTACATCCAGAACTGTAACGGCCGCATCCACCGCTTGAAGAAGAGGCTGCATTCCGTGAGCAGAGAGGTGAGGTTGGGGCGACTGGGGTCATGGGCAGTGTGTGGTCAGTCTTTTTCTGCCCCCCCCCCCACCCCCCCGTGGATTCTTCCCCACCCCTCTCAGCTCCCTCACCCCCCTCCCCCCTCCCCGTGGATTCTTCCCCACCCCTCTCAGCTCCCTCCCCCCTCCCTCCCCGTGGATTCTTCCCCACCCCTCTCAGCTCCCTCCCCCCTCCCTCCCCGTGGATTCTTCCCCACCCCTCTCAGCCCCCCTCCCTCCCTCCCCGTGGATTCTTCCCCCCCCTCTCAGCTCCCTCCCCCCCCCTCCCCGTGGATTCTTCCCCACCCCTCTCAGCTCCACCCCCCCCCCCTCCCCGTGGATTCTTCCCCACCCCTCTCAGCTCCCTCCCCCCCCCCTCCCCGTGGATTCTTCCCCACCCCTCTCAGCTCCCTCCCCCCCCCTCCCTGTGGATTCTTCCCCACCCCTCTCAGCTCCCCCCCCCACACACACACACACACAACCCGCTGGAACTTAGCTGCTAGAAATCTTTCTTCTTTTCCCCGCCTTCTGGAAATTTGGTGCTGGAAACCTTGTATTGTATTGTCTATTGTGTTCATATTGTGCCGTGTTGTGTTGTATTGTACTGTATTGTGATGCATTGCATTCACGGTAAAACTATTAACCTTTTGTCACAACAGATTTTCTCTGTGTGAAATTCGGGCTGCTCTCCTCAGGGAAAGCATGTCGCTACAGTGAGAACGCCACCCCCCCACCCCTTTTCTTTTCTGCCTGCAATTTAATTTGTTTTCCTATCCAAGTGGATTTTTCTACGGAATTTTCCTTTGAACAGCCCATTTTATTTCCGAGGGTTCTTCATTTTACGTGCGCAAAGTGCATGCTGCACGCGGGACATCGGTTTATCGTCTCATCCGAATGACTAGCGTCTAGACCACCACTCAAGGTCTAGTGGAGGAGGGCCGGGAGAAAATACTGGCGACGGTGGGGATTCGAACCAGTGCGCTCAGATTCTCTCGCTTCCTGGGCAGACGCGTTACCACCAGGGGCCACCACTCCACTAATCTTCCGCTTATCCCCCGCTTTCTGGAACTTAGCTGTTGGAAATGTTCCGCTTAAAATATGAAAAAGAAAGAATTTAATTATTGCATGCATAGACCCGTACAGACAGGCAGCCAAACCACTCCAGCACTCATTCACATTCATCCTCTCTCTCTCTGCTTCTGTCTGTCTGTCTGTCTGTCAGTCTGTCTGTCTCTCTTGCCACACAGTGTTGCATGTGTGGTGCTGTGTCTGTTTCCAGTGTAGATGTATAGCTTATCTCTGTCTGTGTCTCTGTCTCTGTCTTAGTCTTTGGTTCTGTCTATGCAAATGTCTCTGTCTGTCTGTCTCTCTTGCCACACAATGTTGCATGTGTGGTGCTGTGTCTGTTTCCAATGTAGATGTATAGCTTATCTCTGTCTGTGTCTGTGTCTCTGTCTCTCTGTCTTAGTCTTTGGTTCTGTCTACTATATGCAAACGTCTCTGTCTGTCTGTCTCTCTTGCCACACAGTGTTGCGTGTTTGGTGCTGTGTCTGTTTCCTATGTAGATGTATAGCTTATCTCTGTCTGTGTCTCTCTTTCTCTCTTAGTCTTTGGTTCTGTCTATGCAAACGTCTCTGTCTCTGTCTGTCTGTCTGTCTGTCTCTGTCTCTCTTGCCACACAATGTTGCGTGTTTGGTGCTGTGTCTGTTTCCTATGTAGATGTATAGCTTATCTCTGTCTGTGTCTCTCTTTCTCTCTTAGTCTTTGGTTCTGTCTCTGCAAACGTCTCTGTCTCTGCCTGCCTGCCTGTCTGTCTGTCTCTTTCTCTCCCCCTCCATCACACCCTCTCTCCCTCTTATCCCGGTGCCGGCTGAGGCATATCTTAATGTAACACTCGCAACCAGTGAAAATTGCGGATGTGATGTGATGTGGTGTGGTGTGGTGTGATGTGGTGTGGTGTGGTGTGGTGTGGTGTGATGTGGTGTGGTGTGGTGTGGTGGTGTTGTTGTGGTGGTGGTGGTGGTGGTGGTTGTGTGTGTGTGTGTGTGTGTGTGTGTGTGTGTGTGTGTGTGTGTGTGTGTGTGTGTATAATTATGTGTGCGTGTGTGTGTGTGTGCATATGTGTGTGTGTGTGTGAGAGAGAGAG
>NC_134880.1:7657236-7659736 GCF_041734735.1 Babylonia areolata | reverse complement strand
ATGATAACGACGACAACACCAATGAAAAACTCGCAATTTCATGGACGCCGTCTCAAAAGAGTGATGTGGAATAAAATCTCTCTCTCTCTCTCTCTCTCTCTCTCTCTCTCCTTCTTTCTCTCTGTCTGTCTGTCTGTCTCAGGTTAGCTTGTAAAACTGTAAATCCTATTGAGGGAACGAAGACGAAATCGTGTACTGGCAATTTGTCGGCAGTATGATGTTCTCTGAGAAAGAAATACTTATCCAAACAAATACAGAATTTTAAGAATTCCCATATTACCCCACTTGCTTTAACCCTCTCCATACGAACGGCGAAAGAGACGACGTTAACAGCGTTTCACCCCAATTACCATCAAAATACTATTGCAAGCGGAAGGCTCTTATACTGAAGAGGTGAATGTTGACAAAGAATACCACAATTCTGACGACGGAAGCTAAATGTTGGGTCATTCAGACACCCACTGGACATCCGAGGGGTCTGTGTAGAGGAGAAGAGAGGACTGGCCGTACTGAGTGAGTTAAAATGACCACAGCATTGTGGCAAGAGATGTAGCAATGTTTATTTCAGTTCCATGCGTTACAAGACAGAAGAACAGAGAGTTCTCCAAACAGTCTTAGATGAAAGACATGTTTTCAAAATCATTCTTAGCTAGTCAGTATTTTCGTTTGGCTATAATTATGATCAGTATATTCCTTCTAAGAGTTGTTGTTCATTCTGCTCAAGGTGTGGTTTAAATATATATATATATATATCTGTGTGTGTGTGTGTGTGTGTGTGTGCTTACACCTCTGTGTGTGTGTGTGTGCGTGCGTGCGTGTTGTGTGTGTATGTGTATGTGTGTATGTGTATGTACAACACGTGCAGCCATATGTAAACAGGTTGTTGGCCTTAGTACTTAAAAAAATATAAGTTCTGAGTCTCTCTGTCTCTGTCTCTCATTCAAATACACAACACTGCAGACACTAAGGAATGCTCCAGTGTTTGCTCAGAAAGTTTGAATGGTGTCAGTTTCAAGAGGAGGCGTTAAACTTCATAAAGTGTGCGGACTGATTCATATGACGATTCAAAGGAGAGAGAAAAAGTCCGCTTTTGGAAGATTTTAAACGGATGGCTTATGAGTCGTTATTTTTTTATTTTGAAAGTAAACCCTGAAAGAAAATGTGTGTGTGTGTGTGTGTTGTCTCTCTCTCTCTCTCTCTCTCTCTCTGTGTGTGTGTGTGTGTGTGTGTGTGTGTGTGTGTGTGTGTGTGACTCTCTCTCTCTCTCTCTCTCTCTCTGTGTGTGTGTGTGTCCCAGTGACACATTCTATTTGTCTTGCTTTTGTCTTTTATCATAGTGCCCTGTTGTAAAAAAAAAAGAAAAAAAAAAGAAAAAAAAGAAAAAGAAAAAAGAAAACGAAAAAAAAAGACAACTATTTTCTGTACCCATTTTCCTTAATTGCCGTGAATTGTTGGCTCTCTTCGCAGGGCAGGTAGAGAGCCTTACAAATATTCATTGTCACACTTCTTCTTCTTCGTTCGTGGGCTGCAACTCTCACGTTCACTCGTATGTACAAGAGTGGGCTTTTACGTGTATGACCGTTTTTACCACGCCATGTATGCAGCCATACTCCACTTTCGGGTGTATATTGTCACAATGATTGTCAACGATTATCAGCATGGCTGTTATGATGATTATGATTGTGATCACCACGTTTACTATGATCACTATGGACGTGCTTATGGAAAATGATGATTATGGTGATGACTGTTGTTGTTGTTGTTGATGTTGTTGTTGATGGTATGATGCTGATGACGACAGCAGCAGCAACAGCAAACAACAATAACTAATGATGATAATGGTGATAATAACAATGATGATACTGATGATAATAATGATGATGATAATAATGATACTGATATTAATACTAATGATTATCATACTACTACTACTACTACTACTACTATTCACCATCACCATCATCATTATTAATAGTATTGTTATCATCATCATCATCATCATCATCATCGCTGATCATCATTTATTATTATTATTATTATTATTGTTGTTGTTGCTGTTATCATCATCATCATCATTATCATTGTTATCATTACTCTAAAATGCCACGGTTCCAGCAATATTCATATATCCAGGGCCCACGCCACATACTAAAACAGAGTTGTAGGTTTTGCATTTGATGCACGAGTGGGCAGGTAACCAGTTCGGTGCAGCCGGCTACTTTCCCTCCAGAAGAGACTGTAGCCAGATTGGTTTTTTTTTGGTTTGTTTTTTTCTGGGGGGTTAGACACCAGACCGCGAACGCACAAACACACATTTAAACACACATACCCTATGCCACACACAAACACACCCTTTTGAGAGTGCTCAGTAAGTGTGTAGCATCGTTCGCAACTAGTCTCATGTCAAAATATCCCGAGGACACTATTTTGGAGATTCCTGTCAGAACAGACGTTCTGATCTGTCACCACCACGCTTCCTTATTTCTCCAGCAGCAAAAAC
>NC_134880.1:7612602-7657136 GCF_041734735.1 Babylonia areolata | reverse complement strand
CACACACACACACACACACACACACACACACACACACACACACACACACACATTCCCGCCATCCCCAAAAGTGTACGCCGATAAATATGTCTAAGCAAAACTGTCCTGATAATTCCCACTTCTAAACATATCGTGCGCTTGTGTGAGAAGCAAAGTAAAGCGACTGCACAAACTTTCAGAATTCACGAGCTGTTGGAAGTAAAACAGAACATGTTCTTTAGGTCTATCAGAGTTTTTCGGACGGATGTGTATGGGTGGTCGACCGCGTCAGCTGCGCATGTAGTGTGGGTGTTTTAGAGTACAACATTGAAAGAAAGATAGCAGAGAAAGAGGCAAATGCAGGTGCATGCGAGTACGTACACACACACACACACACACACACACACACACACACACACACATACTCGCATGCGTACACATTTTTTTCTTTTCCCTCCCCTCGATTTTTTCCCCTACTCTCGTCTAATATAACTCATAATGAAAAGACGTTGAACAAAAGAACGAAGAGAGGGAGAGACAGAACGAGAGAACGAGAGAGACAGAGACAGAGAGAACGAGAGAGACAGAGAGAACGAGAGAGACACAGAGAGAGAGAGAGAGACAGAGAGAGACAGAGAGAACGAGAGAGAGAGAGAGAGAGAGAGACAGAGAGAGAGAACGAGAGAGACAGAGAGAGAGACAGAGAGAACGAGGGAGACAGAGACAGGGAGAGACAGAGAGAACGAGAGAGAGACAGAGAGAACGAGAGAGGACAGAGACAGAGAGAGACAGAGAGAACGAGAGAGACAGAGAGAACGAGAGAGACAGAGAGAACGAGAGAGACAGAGAGAACGAGAGAGACAGAGAGAGACAGAGAGAACGAGAGAGACAGAGAGAACGAGAGAGACAGAGAGAACGAGAGAGACAGAGAGAGACAGAGAGAGACAGAGAGAACGAGAGAAACAGAGAGAGACAGAGAGAGACAGAGAGAACGAGAGAGACAGAGAGAACGAGAGAGACAGAGAGAGACAGAGAGAGACAGAGAGAACGAGAGAAACAGAGAGAACGAGAGAGACAGAGAGAACGAGAGAGACAGAGAGAACGAGAGAGACAGAGAGAACGAGAGAGACAGAGAGAACGAGAGAGACAGAGAGAACGAGAGAGACAGAGAGAGACAGAGAGAACGAGAGAGACAGAGAGAGACAGAGAGAACGAGGGAGACAGAGAGAGACAGAGAGAACGAGAGAGACAGAGAGAACGAGAGAGACAGAGAGAGACAGAGAGAACGAGGGAGACAGAGAGAGACAGAGAGAACGAGAGAACGAGAGAGACAGAGAGAACGAGAGACAGAGAGAGACAGAGAGAACGAGGGAGACAGAGAGAGACAGAGAGAGACAGAGAGAACGAGAGAGACAGAGAGAGACAGAGAGAACGAGAGAGACAGAGAGAGACAGAGAGAGACAGAGAGAACGAGAGAGACAGAGAGACAGAGAGAACGAGAGAGACAGAGAGACAGAGAGAGACAGAGAGAACGAGAGAGACAGAGAGACAGAGAGAGACAGAGAGAACGAGAGAGACAGAGAGAACGAGAGAGACAGAGAGAGACAGAGAGAACGAGAGAGACAGAGAGAGACAGAGAGAACGAGAGAGACAGAGAGAGGCAGAGAGAACGAGGGAGACAGAGAGAACGAGGGAGACAGAGAGAGACAGAGAGAACGAGAGAGACAGAGAGAAGTAGAGAGACAGAGAGAACGAGAGAAACAGAGAGAGGCAGAGAGACAGAGAGAGGCAGAGAGACAGAGAGAGACAGAGAGAGAGAGAGAGACAGAGAGAGACAGAGAGAGGCAGAGAGACAGAGAGAGACAGAACGAGAGAGAAACAGAGAGAACGAGAGAGACAGAGAGAACGAGAGAGACAGAGAGAAAGAGAGAGACAGAGAGAGGCAGAGAGACAGAGAGAGACAGAGAGAGACAGAGAGACAGAGAGAGACAGAGAGAACGAGAGAGACAGAGAGAACGAGAGAGACAGAGAGAGACAGAGAGAACGAGAGAGATAGAGAGAGACAGAGAGAACGAGAGAAACAGAGAGACAGAGAGAGGCAGAGAGAACGAGAGAGACAGAGAGAGGCAGAGAGAACGAGGGAGACAGAGAGAGGCAGAGAGAACGAGAGAGAACGAGAGAGACAGAGAGACAGAGAGAGGCAGAGAGAACGAGAGAGAACGAGAGAGACAGAGAGACAGAGAGAGGCAGGCAGAACGAGAGAGACAGAGAGAGAAACAGAGAGAACGAGAGAGACAGAGAGAACGAGAGAGACAGAAAGAGACAGAGAGAACGAGAGAGACAGAGAGAGACAGAGAGAACGAGAGAGACATAGAGACAGAGAGAGACAGGGAGAACGAGAGAGACAGAAAGAGACAGAGAGAACGAGAGAGACAGAAAGAGACAGAGAGAACGAGAGAGACATAGAGACAGAGAGAGACAGGGAGAACGAGAGAGACAGAGAGATACAGAGAGAACGAGAGACACAGAGAGAACGAGGGAGACAGAGAGGGGGAGAGAGACAAAGAGAACGAGGGAGACAGAGAGAACGAGAGGGGGAGAGAGACAGAGAGAACGAGAGGGGGAGAGAGACAGAGAGAACGAGGGAGACAGAGAGAACGAGAGGGAGAGAGAGACAGAGAGGAGACAGAGAGAACGAGAGGGAGGGAGAGACAGAGAGACAAAGAGAAAGAGGAAGACAGAGAGAACGAGAGGGAGAGAGAGACAGAGAGAATGAGAGAGACAGAGAGACAGAGAGAGACAGAGAGAACGAGAGAGACAGAGAGAGACAGAGAGAACGAGGGAGACAGAGAGAGACAGAGAGAATGAGAGAGACAGAAAGAGACAGAGAGAAGGAGGACCGGGACAAGATAAATACGGCTGTTTGAAGTGTTCAAAACGAAACGAACAAAAGACATTGTTGTGGGTGAAAACAAAGCAGAAACAACCGACACGTCTTCTGCAGCTGTCTTGAGACAATACACTGGAAAATGCACTGCAGTGTGTGTGTGTGTGTGTGTGTGTGTGTGTGTGTGTGTGTGTGTGTGTGTGTGATACACTGTAGTCGGACAAACAGAGAAAATCAAATACAAACACAAACGCGTTCACACATACGCACACTTATGCACGCCTGCACGCACATTGTTTTACGCGCGCATGTATTCTTACAGAGAGAGACAGACACAGAGAGAGAGTACATATAAATATATCAATAAATATGATATGATAAATACACACACATATACTCTCTCTCTCTCTCTCTCTCTCTCTCTCTCTCTCTCTCTCTCTCTCTCTCACGCACACACACACACACACACACACACACACACACACACACACACACACACACATACAGAGAAAGGGGAGGTCATTTTGAACCAGTTTGCTATGCAACGTAATTATATAATCGTGTTTTTATTTTTCAACTGGTTAAAATGATCAACTGGGAATTATCAAAAATATTTTACTGAATTAATACAGGCCTTATGTATCGAAAATACTGTATTGTATTATTACATTGTGTTCCTCTTTTTTGTCACAACAGATTTCTGTTTGTGAAATTCGGGCTGTTCTTCCTTGGAAGAGTGTGTGGCTACACTGAGAGTGCCACCCTTGTTTTGCTTTTTTTTTTCCTGCCTGTAGTTTTTTTTATGTTTTCCTATCGAGAAGGATTTTTCTACAGTATTTGACAGGGACAACCCTTTTGTTGCCGTGGGTTCTTCTACGTGCGCTAAGTGCATGCTGCACACGGGACCTCGGTACATCGTCTCATCCGAATATACCATCACTCAAAGTCTAGTGGAGGGGGAGAAAATACTGGTGATTGTGCCGGGATTCGGACTAGTGCGCTCAGATTCTTTCGCTTTTTAGGCGGACGCATTACCTCTAGGCCGTCACTGCACTTAGATTTGTACACTGGAAAATGCACAGAAAGGAAGTAAACAAACGATGCAGAAATTTTGATTTGGTGTACATCTTGAAATGATGGCGTTGATGGTTTGGTTAGACAGCGTTGTATGAAAAACGCCTGGCCAAAAATTAGGTGAGAGTTAGGGCGATCTCTGAGGGGATCACACCCAGCAATTCTAATTCTCCGTTCTTTGGAGGAAAATGTGTTGACTGTCTTCCTGCATGTCCAAAGCATTCACACATTCAAGCAGATTAGGGCACTGATGAATGATGAAGATGTAACTAAATAAGTAGAAAATGGTGTGGAATTGTGGACGCCTTAAGGATAAAGTCAAGGGCGTCAAGTTCCTGTTCGCATGTCTCTGATCTCAACTCACGCTGAACTCCTCAACTCAGCCTTAGAACATTAGGACAGGTGTGGTCTTTTGGGACCGGTTTGGACTGGAGGCAAAGTTTCGGCCGACTTTGGAAGTTAGAGAGGCCAAAGGCGATTTGGGGTGACTGGACACCAAAAGATTATATCATGATATCAAAAGGGTTTAACTGACCCAGTTTATCAGCCCATGTCAGTGGGCAAAAGGGGTAAAAACAATAGGAGGACGTCTAACTAGACATGAACATAATTATGCAAAGTATGCATGTCGCGTGCGACAGTGTAGCGTTGGAAAAAAAAAAAAGAAAGAAGGAATTTGGGTCAACTTGACCCCTCGAATACGTCATGATTTTCGCTGTTTGCTTTGTTTTTTCTTGTTCCCTTCTTTCTTTCTTTATTTCTATGCGTGCGTGCACATGTGCGTGTGTACGCGCGAATGAGCGTGTGCTCCTTCCCTCCCTCTAGTCAGCTCAGGTTGATGTTGTTGTTTTTTCGTGCATGCATATCTGCCGGTTGTTTAGCTCAACTACAAGTTTGATAAGGACAATTCATACGGAATCTACCTCGACGGGTCAGATCAACTGGGGAAGAACAGTGTGTTTTGCGGGCGTCGCGCCGACGGCCAAGAGTTTCACTTCGACTTGGCTCTAAACACGAACCTGTTGTCCGACGATTTTGTTGTGGGGTACTGGGGCGGAAATGGAAGCATGCATCGCAGCAAGGAATTGTGGGACCGGAAGAAGAGAGGGACCAACGGTCGTCAACGCCGCACTAGTCACTGTTCCTGCTCCATTCGTTTTGGAATGCTAGTTTTGTTTTTATTTTTCTATAGACAGGGAGCGACCGTTGACATATATTTCAGGTTTTTGGTGTTGTTGTTATTATTGCATTTTGAGATACATACTTTAATTTCAGTGCAGTGTGCCCCTGCTAATCCTTGTGGATTCCGATTTATGGATATCTGTGTGCACACATTCTGTTATTGTTTGTTTTTTTTTGTGTGTGTGTTTTTTTTTTACGGTTGTATTAAGGCGTTCAGCTGTACATGTGAGTGTGTGCGAAACCCCTCTGTGTGTCTGCTTTAGCACATGTACTGTTTTTTGTTGTTGTTTTTTTATTTTTGCTTGACTCTTCACTCGAGTCTTTTTACAGCTCTGAAGAGTGGTCCGCCATTGTCCTGGACATCCACATCCTTCCCTGCACCCGTGATACCCTGAGACTGTCACAGGGGTGTCCCCAACGTATACAACTGCCGCTTTACACCCCATCTGTCTACAGAAAGACTAGAACTCCCAGTGGTTGCCTGCATCGTGCGTTGTTTGTGACAAGGACCTGTGTGTTCGGAACTAATGCGAGTCGTACATGGACGGTAGAGGATGCGTGTGTATGTGTGAGAGCAGTGCATAAGAGGGGTGAGTGTACGTGTTCGAGCGAATGTAATTTACTCATTTATTTTTCCCTCATTCCCACTTATGATGTGGCAATTTGAATTAGCGGGTTAGTAAGTTTGGGGAGTGGAGGGGGTATTAAGGGAAATAGTTAGGCCCCACTGCTGTTTTGGTTGTCAGTATATCCGTGTGAGTGAGTGAATAAAGTGTGGTATTATGTACAAATTCTTGGTGTTGGCTGCATTTAATTGAGCGTGCGAGGATCCGGAGACCCATTTTTTCTTAAATTTTCTTTTATTAGATTGCGCGGGGCCTGTCGGGTTGTAGGTGGGTCCTCAACCTCGACCGGTCACGTGACAATGCATAACAATTCAAATTGGAGAAAGAGATACAGGTAGGGAGAGGGAGGAGATGGATGGAGGAAGTGAAAGAGAGACAGGTATGAACAAATGTTTTATTGAGGGTAACTGGATAAGCTGGAAGCTTCTTTACACCATGCCCTCCCTCACACACAAACACACACACCCACTCACATGCACAAAAGATGAAAAAGGAAAGAAAAAAAAGAAAGAAAGAAAAAATGAAGAAAAAAGAAAATCGGTACGGACACTCGGTGTAGACGGTAACAACAACAACAACTACAACAACAAGAGTTAATCACGAAACATAAAAAAAAAATAGCAGAGAGAGGGAGGAGATGGATGGAGGAAGTGACAGAGAGACAGGTAGAGAAAGAGAGAGGAGATGGAGGGAGGAAGTGACAGAGAGACAGGTAGAGAGAGAGAGGAGATGGAGGGAGGAAGTGAAAGAGAGACAGGTATGAACAAATGTTTTATTGAGGGTAACTGGATAAGCTGGAAGCTTCTTTACACCATGCCCTCCCTCACACACAAACACACACACCCACTCACATGCACAAAAGATGAAAAAGGAAAGAAAAAAAAGAAAGAAAGAAAAAAATGAAGAAAAAAGAAAATCGGTACGGACACTCGGTGTAGACGGTAACAACAACAACAACTACAACAACAAGAGTTAATCACGAAACATAAAAAAAAAATAGCAGAGAGAGGGAGGAGATGGATGGAGGAAGTGACAGAGAGACAGGTAGAGAAAGAGAGAGGAGATGGAGGGAGGAAGTGACAGAGAGACAGGTAGAGAGAGAGAGGAGATGGAGGGAGGAAGTGAAAGAGAGACAGGTATGAACAAATGTTTTATTGAGGGTAACTGGATAAGCTGGAAGCTTCTTTACACCATGCCCTCCCTCACACACAAACACACACACCCACTCACATGCACAAAAGATGAAAAAGGAAAGAAAAAAAAGAAAGAAAGAAAAAAATGAAGAAAAAAGAAAATCGGTACGGACACTCGGTGTAGACGGTAACAACAACAACAACTACAACAACAAGAGTTAATCACGAAACATAAAAAAAAAATAGCAGAGAGAGGGAGGAGATGGATGGAGGAAGTGAAAGAGAGACAGGTAGAGAAAGAGAGAGGAGATGGAGGGAGGAAGTGACAGAGAGACAGGTAGAGAGAGAGAGGAGATGGAGGGAGGAAGTGACAGAGAGACAGGTATGAACAAATGTTTTATTGAGGGTAACTGGATAAGCTGGAAGCTTCTTTACACCATGCCCTCCCTCACACACAAACACACACACCCACTCACATGCACAAAAGATGAAAAAGGAAAGAAAAAAAAGAAAGAAAGAAAAAAATGAAGAAAAAAGAAAATCGGTACGGACACTCGGTGTAGACGGTAACAACAACAACAACTACAACAACAAGAGTTAATCACGAAACATAAAAAAAAAATAGCAGAGAGAGGGAGGAGATGGATGGAGGAAGTGAAAGAGAGACAGGTAGAGAAAGAGAGAGGAGATGGAGGGAGGAAGTGACAGAGAGACAGGTAGAGAGAGAGAGGAGATGGAGGGAGGAAGTGACAGAGAGACAGGTAGAGAGAGGGAGGAGATGGAGGGAGGAAGTGACAGAGAGACAGGTAGAGAGAGGGAGGAGATGGAGGGAGAAGTGACAGAGAGACAGGTAGAGAGAGAGAGGAGATGGAGGGAGGAAGTGACAGAGACAGGTAGAGAGAGGGAGGAGATGGAGGGAGAAGTGACAGAGAGACAGGTAGAGAGACAGAGGAGATGGAGGGAGGAAGTGACAGAGACAGGTAGAGAGAGGGAGGAGATGGAGGGAGAAGTGACAGAGAGACAGGTAGGGAGAGGAGATGGAGGGAGGAAGTGACAGAGAGACAGGTAGAGAGAGGGAGGAGATGGAGGGAGAAGTGACAGAGAGACAGGTAGAGACAGAGAGGAGATGGAGGGAGGAAGTGACAGAGAGACAGGTAGAGAGAGAGAGGAGATGGAGGGAGAAGTGACAGAGAGACAGGTAGAGAGAGGGAGGAGATGGAGGAAGTGACAGAGAGACAGGTAGAGCGAGGGAGGAGATGGAGGGAGGAAGTGACAGAGAGACAGGTAGAGCGAGGGAGGAGATGGATGGAGGAAGTGAAAGAGAGACAGGTAGAGAGAGGGAGGAGAGGGAGGGAGAAGTGACAGAGAGACAGGTAGAGAGAGGGAGGAGATGGAGGGAGGAAGTGACAGAGAGACAGGTAGAGCGAGGGAGGAGATGGATGGAGGAAGTGAAAGAGAGACAGGTAGAGAGAGGGAGGAGATGGATGGAGGAAGTGACAGAGAGACAGGTAGAGAGAGGAGATGGAGGGAGGAAGTGACAGAGAGACAGGTAGAGAGAGGGAGGAGATGGAGGGAGGAAGTGACAGAGAGACAGGTAGAGAGAGGGAGGAGATGGAGGGAGAAGTGACAGAGAGACAGGTAGAGAGAGGGAGGAGATGGAGGGAGAAGTGACAGAGAGACAGGTAGAGAGAGGGAGGAGATGGAGGGAGAAGTGACAGAGAGACAGGTAGAGAGAGAGAGAAGATGGAGGGAGGAAGTGACAGACAGGTAGAGAGAGGAGATGGAGGGAGGAAGTGACAGAGAGACAGGTAGAGAGAGAGAGGAGATGGAGGGAGGAAGTGACAGAGACAGATAGAGAGAGGGAGGAGATGGAGGGAGAAGTGACAGAGAGACAGGTAGGGAGAGGAGATGGAGGGAGGAAGTGACAGAGAGACAGGTAGAGAGAGGGAGGAGATGGAGGGAGAAGTGACAGAGAGACAGGTAGAGAGAGAGAGGAGATGGAGGGAGGAAGTGACAGAGAGACAGGTAGGGAGAGGAGATGGAGGGAGGAAGTGACAGAGAGACAGGTAGAGAGAGAGAGGAGATGGAGGGAGGAAGTGACAGAGAGACAGGTAGAGAGAGAGAGAAGATGGAGGGAGGAAGTGACAGAGAGACAGGTAGAGAGAGGAGATGGAGGGAGGAAGTGACAGAGAGACAGGTAGAGAGAGGAGATGGAGGGAGGAAGTGACAGAGAGACAGGTAGAGAGAGGGAGGAGATGGAGGGAGGAAGTGACAGAGAGACAGGTAGAGAGAGAGAGGAGATGGAGGGAGGAAGTGACAGAGAGACAGGTAGAGAGAGGAGATGGAGGGAGGAAGTGAAAGAGAGACAGGTAGAGAGAGAGAGAGGAGATGGAGGGAGGAAGTGACAGAGAGACAGGTAGAGAGAGAGAGGAGATGGAGGGAGGAAGTGACAGACAGGTAGAGAGAGGAGATGGAGGGAGGAAGTGACAGAGAGACAGGTAGAGAGAGAGAGAGGAGATGGAGGGAGGAAGTGACAGAGAGACAGGTAGAGAGAGAGAGAGGAGATGGAGGGAGGAAGTGACAGAGAGACAGGTAGAGAGAGGGAGGAGATGGAGGGAGGAAGTGAAAGAGAGACAGGTAGAGAGAGGGAGGAGATGGAGGGAGGAAGTGACAGAGAGACAGGTAGAGAGAGGAGATGGGAGGAAGTGACAGAGAGACAGGTAGAGAGAGGGAGGAGATGGAGGGAGGAAGTGACAGAGAGACAGGTAGAGAGAGGAGATGGAGGGAGGAAGTGACAGAGAGACAGGTAGGGAGAGGGAGGAGATGGAGGGAGGAAGTGACAGAGAGACAGGTAGAGAGAGGGAGGAGATGGAGGGAGGAAGTGACAGAGAGACAGGTAGAGAGAGGGAGGAGATGGAGGGAGGAAGTGACAGAGACAGGTAGAGAGAGGGAGGAGATGGAGGGAGAAGTGACAGAGAGACAGGTAGAGAGACAGAGGAGATGGAGGGAGGAAGTGACAGAGACAGGGAGAGAGAGGGAGGAGATGGAGGGAGAAGTGACAGAGAGACAGGTAGGGAGAGGAGATGGAGGGAGGAAGTGACAGAGAGACAGGTAGAGAGAGGGAGGAGATGGAGGGAGAAGTGACAGAGAGACAGGTAGAGAGAGAGAGGAGATGGAGGGAGAAGTGACAGAGAGACAGGTAGAGACAGAGAGGAGATGGAGGGAGGAAGTGACAGAGAGACAGGTAGAGAGAGAGAGGAGATGGAGGGAGAAGTGACAGAGAGACAGGTAGAGAGAGGGAGGAGATGGAGGAAGTGACAGAGAGACAGGTAGAGCGAGGGAGGAGATGGAGGGAGGAAGTGACAGAGAGACAGGTAGAGCGAGGGAGGAGATGGATGGAGGAAGTGAAAGAGAGACAGGTAGAGAGAGGGAGGAGAGGGAGGGAGAAGTGACAGAGAGACAGGTAGAGAGAGGGAGGAGATGGAGGGAGGAAGTGACAGAGAGACAGGTAGAGCGAGGGAGGAGATGGATGGAGGAAGTGAAAGAGAGACAGGTAGAGAGAGGGAGGAGATGGATGGAGGAAGTGACAGAGAGACAGGTAGAGAGAGGAGATGGAGGGAGGAAGTGACAGAGAGACAGGTAGAGAGAGGGAGGAGATGGAGGGAGGAAGTGACAGAGAGACAGGTAGAGAGAGGGAGGAGATGGAGGGAGAAGTGACAGAGAGACAGGTAGAGAGAGAGAGGAGATGGAGGGAGGAAGTGACAGAGACAGATAGAGAGAGGGAGGAGATGGAGGGAGAAGTGACAGAGAGACAGGTAGGGAGAGGAGATGGAGGGAGGAAGTGACAGAGAGACAGGTAGAGAGAGGGAGGAGATGGAGGGAGAAGTGACAGAGAGACAGGTAGAGAGAGAGAGGAGATGGAGGGAGGAAGTGACAGAGAGACAGGTAGAGAGAGAGAGGAGATGGAGGGAGGAAGTGACAGACAGGTAGAGAGAGGAGATGGAGGGAGGAAGTGACAGAGAGACAGGTAGAGAGAGGGAGGAGATGGAGGAAGTGACAGAGAGACAGGTAGAGCGAGGGAGGAGATGGAGGGAGGAAGTGACAGAGAGACAGGTAGAGCGAGGGAGGAGATGGATGGAGGAAGTGAAAGAGAGACAGGTAGAGAGAGGGAGGAGAGGGAGGGAGAAGTGACAGAGAGACAGGTAGAGAGAGGGAGGAGATGGAGGGAGGAAGTGACAGAGAGACAGGTAGAGCGAGGGAGGAGATGGATGGAGGAAGTGAAAGAGAGACAGGTAGAGAGAGGGAGGAGATGGATGGAGGAAGTGACAGAGAGACAGGTAGAGAGAGGAGATGGAGGGAGGAAGTGACAGAGAGACAGGTAGAGAGAGGGAGGAGATGGAGGGAGGAAGTGACAGAGAGACAGGTAGAGAGAGGGAGGAGATGGAGGGAGAAGTGACAGAGAGACAGGTAGGGAGAGGAGATGGAGGGAGGAAGTGACAGAGAGACAGGTAGAGAGAGAGAGGAGATGGAGGGAGGAAGTGACAGAGAGACAGGTAGAGAGAGAGAGAAGATGGAGGGAGGAAGTGACAGAGAGACAGGTAGAGAGAGGAGATGGAGGGAGGAAGTGACAGAGAGACAGGTAGAGAGAGGAGATGGAGGGAGGAAGTGACAGAGAGACAGGTAGAGAGAGGGAGGAGATGGAGGGAGGAAGTGACAGAGAGACAGGTAGAGAGAGAGAGGAGATGGAGGGAGGAAGTGACAGAGAGACAGGTAGAGAGAGGAGATGGAGGGAGGAAGTGAAAGAGAGACAGGTAGAGAGAGAGAGAGGAGATGGAGGGAGGAAGTGACAGAGAGACAGGTAGAGAGAGAGAGGAGATGGAGGGAGGAAGTGACAGACAGGTAGAGAGAGGAGATGGAGGGAGGAAGTGACAGAGAGACAGGTAGAGAGAGAGAGAGGAGATGGAGGGAGGAAGTGACAGAGAGACAGGTAGAGAGAGAGAGAGGAGATGGAGGGAGGAAGTGACAGAGAGACAGGTAGAGAGAGGGAGGAGATGGAGGGAGGAAGTGAAAGAGAGACAGGTAGAGAGAGGGAGGAGATGGAGGGAGGAAGTGACAGAGAGACAGGTAGAGAGAGGAGATGGAGGGAGGAAGTGACAGAGAGACAGGTAGAGAGAGGGAGGAGATGGAGGGAGGAAGTGACAGAGAGACAGGTAGAGAGAGGAGATGGAGGGAGGAAGTGACAGAGAGACAGGTAGGGAGAGGGAGGAGATGGAGGGAGGAAGTGACAGAGAGACAGGTAGAGAGAGGGAGGAGATGGAGGGAGGAAGTGACAGAGAGACAGGTAGAGAGAGGGAGGAGATGGAGGGAGGAAGTGACAGAGACAGGTAGAGAGAGGGAGGAGATGGAGGGAGAAGTGACAGAGAGACAGGTAGAGAGACAGAGGAGATGGAGGGAGGAAGTGACAGAGACAGGGAGAGAGAGGGAGGAGATGGAGGGAGAAGTGACAGAGAGACAGGTAGGGAGAGGAGATGGAGGGAGGAAGTGACAGAGAGACAGGTAGAGAGAGGGAGGAGATGGAGGGAGAAGTGACAGAGAGACAGGTAGAGAGAGAGAGGAGATGGAGGGAGAAGTGACAGAGAGACAGGTAGAGACAGAGAGGAGATGGAGGGAGGAAGTGACAGAGAGACAGGTAGAGAGAGAGAGGAGATGGAGGGAGAAGTGACAGAGAGACAGGTAGAGAGAGGGAGGAGATGGAGGAAGTGACAGAGAGACAGGTAGAGCGAGGGAGGAGATGGAGGGAGGAAGTGACAGAGAGACAGGTAGAGCGAGGGAGGAGATGGATGGAGGAAGTGAAAGAGAGACAGGTAGAGAGAGGGAGGAGAGGGAGGGAGAAGTGACAGAGAGACAGGTAGAGAGAGGGAGGAGATGGAGGGAGGAAGTGACAGAGAGACAGGTACAGCGAGGGAGGAGATGGATGGAGGAAGTGAAAGAGAGACAGGTAGAGAGAGGGAGGAGATGGATGGAGGAAGTGACAGAGAGACAGGTAGAGAGAGGAGATGGAGGGAGGAAGTGACAGAGAGACAGGTAGAGAGAGGGAGGAGATGGAGGGAGGAAGTGACAGAGAGACAGGTAGAGAGAGGGAGGAGATGGAGGGAGGAAGTGACAGAGAGACAGGTAGAGAGAGGGAGGAGATGGAGGGAGGAAGTGACAGAGAGACAGGTAGAGAGAGGGAGGAGATGGAGGGAGAAGTGACAGAGAGACAGGTAGAGAGAGAGAGGAGATGGAGGGAGGAAGTGACAGAGACAGATAGAGAGAGGGAGGAGATGGAGGGAGAAGTGACAGAGAGACAGGTAGGGAGAGGAGATGGAGGGAGGAAGTGACAGAGAGACAGATAGAGAGAGGGAGGAGATGGAGGGAGAAGTGACAGAGAGACAGGTAGAGAGAGAGAGGAGATGGAGGGAGAAGTGACAGAGAGACAGGTGGAGACAGAGAGGAGATGGAGGGAGGAAGTGACAGAGAGACAGGTAGAGAGAGAGAGGAGATGGAGGGAGAAGTGACAGAGAGACAGGTAGAGAGAGGGAGGAGATGGAGGAAGTGACAGAGAGACAGGTAGAGCGAGGGAGGAGATGGAGGGAGGAAGTGACAGAGAGACAGGTAGAGCGAGGGAGGAGATGGATGGAGGAAGTGAAAGAGAGACAGGTAGAGAGAGGGAGGAGAGGGAGGGAGAAGTGACAGAGAGACAGGTAGAGAGAGAGAGGAGATGGAGGGAGGAAGTGACAGAGACAGATAGAGAGAGGGAGGAGATGGAGGGAGAAGTGACAGAGAGACAGGTAGGGAGAGGAGATGGAGGGAGGAAGTGACAGAGAGACAGGTAGAGAGAGGGAGGAGATGGAGGGAGAAGTGACAGAGAGACAGGTAGAGAGAGAGAGGAGATGGAGGGAGGAAGTGACAGAGACAGATAGAGAGAGGGAGGAGATGGAGGGAGAAGTGACAGAGAGACAGGTAGGGAGAGGAGATGGAGGGAGGAAGTGACAGAGAGACAGGTAGAGAGAGGGAGGAGATGGAGGGAGAAGTGACAGAGAGACAGGTAGAGAGAGAGAGGAGATGGAGGGAGAAGTGACAGAGAGACAGGTAGAGACAGAGAGGAGATGGAGGGAGGAAGTGACAGAGAGACAGGTAGAGAGAGAGAGGAGATGGAGGGAGAAGTGACAGAGAGACAGGTAGAGAGAGGGAGGAGATGGAGGAAGTGACAGAGAGACAGGTAGAGCGAGGGAGGAGATGGAGGGAGGAAGTGACAGAGAGACAGGTAGAGCGAGGGAGGAGATGGATGGAGGAAGTGAAAGAGAGACAGGTAGAGAGAGGGAGGAGAGGGAGGGAGAAGTGACAGAGAGACAGGTAGAGAGAGAGAGGAGATGGAGGGAGGAAGTGACAGAGACAGATAGAGAGAGGGAGGAGATGGAGGGAGAAGTGACAGAGAGACAGGTAGGGAGAGGAGATGGAGGGAGGAAGTGACAGAGAGACAGGTAGAGAGAGGGAGGAGATGGAGGGAGAAGTGACAGAGAGACAGGTAGAGAGAGAGAGGAGATGGAGGGAGGAAGTGACAGAGACAGATAGAGAGAGGGAGGAGATGGAGGGAGAAGTGACAGAGAGACAGGTAGGGAGAGGAGATGGAGGGAGGAAGTGACAGAGAGACAGGTAGAGAGAGGGAGGAGATGGAGGGAGAAGTGACAGAGAGACAGGTAGAGAGAGAGAGGAGATGGAGGGAGAAGTGACAGAGAGACAGGTAGAGACAGAGAGGAGATGGAGGGAGGAAGTGACAGAGAGACAGGTAGAGAGAGAGAGGAGATGGAGGGAGAAGTGACAGAGAGACAGGTAGAGAGAGGGAGGAGATGGAGGAAGTGACAGAGAGACAGGTAGAGCGAGGGAGGAGATGGAGGGAGGAAGTGACAGAGAGACAGGTAGAGCGAGGGAGGAGATGGATGGAGGAAGTGAAAGAGAGACAGGTAGAGAGAGGGAGGAGAGGGAGGGAGAAGTGACAGAGAGACAGGTAGAGAGAGGGAGGAGATGGAGGGAGGAAGTGACAGAGAGACAGGTAGAGCGAGGGAGGAGATGGATGGAGGAAGTGAAAGAGAGACAGGTAGAGAGAGGGAGGAGATGGATGGAGGAAGTGACAGAGAGACAGGTAGAGAGAGGAGATGGAGGGAGGAAGTGACAGAGAGACAGGTAGAGAGAGGGAGGAGATGGAGGGAGGAAGTGACAGAGAGACAGGTAGAGAGAGGGAGGAGATGGAGGGAGAAGTGACAGAGAGACAGGTAGGGAGAGGAGATGGAGGGAGGAAGTGACAGAGAGACAGGTAGAGAGAGAGAGGAGATGGAGGGAGGAAGTGACAGAGAGACAGGTAGAGAGAGAGAGAAGATGGATGGAGGAAGTGACAGAGAGACAGGTAGAGAGAGGAGATGGAGGGAGGAAGTGACAGAGAGACAGGTAGAGAGAGGAGATGGAGGGAGGAAGTGACAGAGAGACAGGTAGAGAGAGGGAGGAGATGGAGGGAGGAAGTGACAGAGAGACAGGTAGAGAGAGAGAGGAGATGGAGGGAGGAAGTGACAGAGAGACAGGTAGAGAGAGGAGATGGAGGGAGGAAGTGAAAGAGAGACAGGTAGAGAGAGAGAGAGGAGATGGAGGGAGGAAGTGACAGAGAGACAGGTAGAGAGAGAGAGGAGATGGAGGGAGGAAGTGACAGACAGGTAGAGAGAGGAGATGGAGGGAGGAAGTGACAGAGAGACAGGTAGAGAGAGAGAGAGGAGATGGAGGGAGGAAGTGACAGAGAGACAGGTAGAGAGAGAGAGAGGAGATGGAGGGAGGAAGTGACAGAGAGACAGGTAGAGAGAGGGAGGAGATGGAGGGAGAAGTGACAGAGAGACAGGTAGAGAGAGAGAGGAGATGGAGGGAGAAGTGACAGAGAGACAGGTAGAGACAGAGAGGAGATGGAGGGAGGAAGTGACAGAGAGACAGGTAGAGAGAGAGAGGAGATGGAGGGAGAAGTGACAGAGAGACAGGTAGAGAGAGGGAGGAGATGGAGGAAGTGACAGAGAGACAGGTAGAGCGAGGGAGGAGATGGAGGGAGGAAGTGACAGAGAGACAGGTAGAGCGAGGGAGGAGATGGATGGAGGAAGTGAAAGAGAGACAGGTAGAGAGAGGGAGGAGAGGGAGGGAGAAGTGACAGAGAGACAGGTAGAGAGAGGGAGGAGATGGAGGGAGGAAGTGACAGAGAGACAGGTAGAGCGAGGGAGGAGATGGATGGAGGAAGTGAAAGAGAGACAGGTAGAGAGAGGGAGGACATGGATGGAGGAAGTGACAGAGAGACAGGTAGAGAGAGGGAGGAGATGGAGGGAGGAAGTGACAGAGAGACAGGTAGAGAGAGGGAGGAGATGGAGGGAGGAAGTGACAGAGAGACAGGTAGAGAGAGGGAGGAGATGGAGGGAGAAGTGACAGAGAGACAGGTAGAGAGAGAGAGGAGATGGAGGGAGGAAGTGACAGAGACAGATAGAGAGAGGGAGGAGATGGAGGGAGAAGTGACAGAGAGACAGGTAGGGAGAGGAGATGGAGGGAGGAAGTGACAGAGAGACAGGTAGAGAGAGGGAGGAGATGGAGGGAGAAGTGACAGAGAGACAGGTAGAGAGAGAGAGGAGATGGAGGGAGAAGTGACAGAGAGACAGGTGGAGACAGAGAGGAGATGGAGGGAGGAAGTGACAGAGAGACAGGTAGAGAGAGAGAGGAGATGGAGGGAGAAGTGACAGAGAGACAGGTAGAGAGAGGGAGGAGATGGAGGAAGTGACAGAGAGACAGGTAGAGCGAGGGAGGAGATGGAGGGAGGAAGTGACAGAGAGACAGGTAGAGCGAGGGAGGAGATGGATGGAGGAAGTGAAAGAGAGACAGGTAGAGAGAGGGAGGAGAGGGAGGGAGAAGTGACAGAGAGACAGGTAGAGAGAGGGAGGAGATGGAGGGAGGAAGTGACAGAGAGACAGGTAGAGCGAGGGAGGAGATGGATGGAGGAAGTGAAAGAGAGACAGGTAGAGAGAGGGAGGAGATGGATGGAGGAAGTGACAGAGAGACAGGTAGAGAGAGGAGATGGAGGGAGGAAGTGACAGAGAGACAGGTAGAGAGAGGGAGGAGATGGAGGGAGGAAGTGACAGAGAGACAGGTAGAGAGAGGGAGGAGATGGAGGGAGAAGTGACAGAGAGACAGGTAGAGAGAGAGAGGAGATGGAGGGAGGAAGTGACAGAGACAGATAGAGAGAGGGAGGAGATGGAGGGAGAAGTGACAGAGAGACAGGTAGGGAGAGGAGATGGAGGGAGGAAGTGACAGAGAGACAGGTAGAGAGAGGGAGGAGATGGAGGGAGAAGTGACAGAGAGACAGGTAGAGAGAGAGAGGAGATGGAGGGAGGAAGTGACAGAGAGACAGGTAGAGAGAGAGAGGAGATGGAGGGAGGAAGTGACAGACAGGTAGAGAGAGGAGATGGAGGGAGGAAGTGACAGAGAGACAGGTAGAGAGAGGGAGGAGATGGAGGAAGTGACAGAGAGACAGGTAGAGCGAGGGAGGAGATGGAGGGAGGAAGTGACAGAGAGACAGGTAGAGCGAGGGAGGAGATGGATGGAGGAAGTGAAAGAGAGACAGGTAGAGAGAGGGAGGAGAGGGAGGGAGAAGTGACAGAGAGACAGGTAGAGAGAGGGAGGAGATGGAGGGAGGAAGTGACAGAGAGACAGGTAGAGCGAGGGAGGAGATGGATGGAGGAAGTGAAAGAGAGACAGGTAGAGAGAGGGAGGAGATGGATGGAGGAAGTGACAGAGAGACAGGTAGAGAGAGGAGATGGAGGGAGGAAGTGACAGAGAGACAGGTAGAGAGAGGGAGGAGATGGAGGGAGGAAGTGACAGAGAGACAGGTAGAGAGAGGGAGGAGATGGAGGGAGAAGTGACAGAGAGACAGGTAGGGAGAGGAGATGGAGGGAGGAAGTGACAGAGAGACAGGTAGAGAGAGAGAGGAGATGGAGGGAGGAAGTGACAGAGAGACAGGTAGAGAGAGAGAGAAGATGGAGGGAGGAAGTGACAGAGAGACAGGTAGAGAGAGGAGATGGAGGGAGGAAGTGACAGAGAGACAGGTAGAGAGAGGAGATGGAGGGAGGAAGTGACAGAGAGACAGGTAGAGAGAGGGAGGAGATGGAGGGAGGAAGTGACAGAGAGACAGGTAGAGAGAGAGAGGAGATGGAGGGAGGAAGTGACAGAGAGACAGGTAGAGAGAGGAGATGGAGGGAGGAAGTGAAAGAGAGACAGGTAGAGAGAGAGAGAGGAGATGGAGGGAGGAAGTGACAGAGAGACAGGTAGAGAGAGAGAGGAGATGGAGGGAGGAAGTGACAGACAGGTAGAGAGAGGAGATGGAGGGAGGAAGTGACAGAGAGACAGGTAGAGAGAGAGAGAGGAGATGGAGGGAGGAAGTGACAGAGAGACAGGTAGAGAGAGAGAGAGGAGATGGAGGGAGGAAGTGACAGAGAGACAGGTAGAGAGAGGGAGGAGATGGAGGGAGGAAGTGAAAGAGAGACAGGTAGAGAGAGGGAGGAGATGGAGGGAGGAAGTGACAGAGAGACAGGTAGAGAGAGGAGATGGAGGGAGGAAGTGACAGAGAGACAGGTAGAGAGAGGGAGGAGATGGAGGGAGGAAGTGACAGAGAGACAGGTAGAGAGAGGAGATGGAGGGAGGAAGTGACAGAGAGACAGGTAGGGAGAGGGAGGAGATGGAGGGAGGAAGTGACAGAGAGACAGGTAGAGAGAGGGAGGAGATGGAGGGAGGAAGTGACAGAGAGACAGGTAGAGAGAGGGAGGAGATGGAGGGAGGAAGTGACAGAGACAGGTAGAGAGAGGGAGGAGATGGAGGGAGAAGTGACAGAGAGACAGGTAGAGAGACAGAGGAGATGGAGGGAGGAAGTGACAGAGACAGGGAGAGAGAGGGAGGAGATGGAGGGAGAAGTGACAGAGAGACAGGTAGGGAGAGGAGATGGAGGGAGGAAGTGACAGAGAGACAGGTAGAGAGAGGGAGGAGATGGAGGGAGAAGTGACAGAGAGACAGGTAGAGAGAGAGAGGAGATGGAGGGAGAAGTGACAGAGAGACAGGTAGAGACAGAGAGGAGATGGAGGGAGGAAGTGACAGAGAGACAGGTAGAGAGAGAGAGGAGATGGAGGGAGAAGTGACAGAGAGACAGGTAGAGAGAGGGAGGAGATGGAGGAAGTGACAGAGAGACAGGTAGAGCGAGGGAGGAGATGGAGGGAGGAAGTGACAGAGAGACAGGTAGAGCGAGGGAGGAGATGGATGGAGGAAGTGAAAGAGAGACAGGTAGAGAGAGGGAGGAGAGGGAGGGAGAAGTGACAGAGAGACAGGTAGAGAGAGGGAGGAGATGGAGGGAGGAAGTGACAGAGAGACAGGTACAGCGAGGGAGGAGATGGATGGAGGAAGTGAAAGAGAGACAGGTAGAGAGAGGGAGGAGATGGATGGAGGAAGTGACAGAGAGACAGGTAGAGAGAGGAGATGGAGGGAGGAAGTGACAGAGAGACAGGTAGAGAGAGGGAGGAGATGGAGGGAGGAAGTGACAGAGAGACAGGTAGAGAGAGGGAGGAGATGGAGGGAGGAAGTGACAGAGAGACAGGTAGAGAGAGGGAGGAGATGGAGGGAGGAAGTGACAGAGAGACAGGTAGAGAGAGGGAGGAGATGGAGGGAGAAGTGACAGAGAGACAGGTAGAGAGAGAGAGGAGATGGAGGGAGGAAGTGACAGAGACAGATAGAGAGAGGGAGGAGATGGAGGGAGAAGTGACAGAGAGACAGGTAGGGAGAGGAGATGGAGGGAGGAAGTGACAGAGAGACAGATAGAGAGAGGGAGGAGATGGAGGGAGAAGTGACAGAGAGACAGGTAGAGAGAGAGAGGAGATGGAGGGAGAAGTGACAGAGAGACAGGTGGAGACAGAGAGGAGATGGAGGGAGGAAGTGACAGAGAGACAGGTAGAGAGAGAGAGGAGATGGAGGGAGAAGTGACAGAGAGACAGGTAGAGAGAGGGAGGAGATGGAGGAAGTGACAGAGAGACAGGTAGAGCGAGGGAGGAGATGGAGGGAGGAAGTGACAGAGAGACAGGTAGAGCGAGGGAGGAGATGGATGGAGGAAGTGAAAGAGAGACAGGTAGAGAGAGGGAGGAGAGGGAGGGAGAAGTGACAGAGAGACAGGTAGAGAGAGAGAGGAGATGGAGGGAGGAAGTGACAGAGACAGATAGAGAGAGGGAGGAGATGGAGGGAGAAGTGACAGAGAGACAGGTAGGGAGAGGAGATGGAGGGAGGAAGTGACAGAGAGACAGGTAGAGAGAGGGAGGAGATGGAGGGAGAAGTGACAGAGAGACAGGTAGAGAGAGAGAGGAGATGGAGGGAGGAAGTGACAGAGACAGATAGAGAGAGGGAGGAGATGGAGGGAGAAGTGACAGAGAGACAGGTAGGGAGAGGAGATGGAGGGAGGAAGTGACAGAGAGACAGGTAGAGAGAGGGAGGAGATGGAGGGAGAAGTGACAGAGAGACAGGTAGAGAGAGAGAGGAGATGGAGGGAGAAGTGACAGAGAGACAGGTAGAGACAGAGAGGAGATGGAGGGAGGAAGTGACAGAGAGACAGGTAGAGAGAGAGAGGAGATGGAGGGAGAAGTGACAGAGAGACAGGTAGAGAGAGGGAGGAGATGGAGGAAGTGACAGAGAGACAGGTAGAGCGAGGGAGGAGATGGAGGGAGGAAGTGACAGAGAGACAGGTAGAGCGAGGGAGGAGATGGATGGAGGAAGTGAAAGAGAGACAGGTAGAGAGAGGGAGGAGAGGGAGGGAGAAGTGACAGAGAGACAGGTAGAGAGAGAGAGGAGATGGAGGGAGGAAGTGACAGAGACAGATAGAGAGAGGGAGGAGATGGAGGGAGAAGTGACAGAGAGACAGGTAGGGAGAGGAGATGGAGGGAGGAAGTGACAGAGAGACAGGTAGAGAGAGGGAGGAGATGGAGGGAGAAGTGACAGAGAGACAGGTAGAGAGAGAGAGGAGATGGAGGGAGGAAGTGACAGAGACAGATAGAGAGAGGGAGGAGATGGAGGGAGAAGTGACAGAGAGACAGGTAGGGAGAGGAGATGGAGGGAGGAAGTGACAGAGAGACAGGTAGAGAGAGGGAGGAGATGGAGGGAGAAGTGACAGAGAGACAGGTAGAGAGAGAGAGGAGATGGAGGGAGAAGTGACAGAGAGACAGGTAGAGACAGAGAGGAGATGGAGGGAGGAAGTGACAGAGAGACAGGTAGAGAGAGAGAGGAGATGGAGGGAGAAGTGACAGAGAGACAGGTAGAGAGAGGGAGGAGATGGAGGAAGTGACAGAGAGACAGGTAGAGCGAGGGAGGAGATGGAGGGAGGAAGTGACAGAGAGACAGGTAGAGCGAGGGAGGAGATGGATGGAGGAAGTGAAAGAGAGACAGGTAGAGAGAGGGAGGAGAGGGAGGGAGAAGTGACAGAGAGACAGGTAGAGAGAGGGAGGAGATGGAGGGAGGAAGTGACAGAGAGACAGGTAGAGCGAGGGAGGAGATGGATGGAGGAAGTGAAAGAGAGACAGGTAGAGAGAGGGAGGAGATGGATGGAGGAAGTGACAGAGAGACAGGTAGAGAGAGGAGATGGAGGGAGGAAGTGACAGAGAGACAGGTAGAGAGAGGGAGGAGATGGAGGGAGGAAGTGACAGAGAGACAGGTAGAGAGAGGGAGGAGATGGAGGGAGAAGTGACAGAGAGACAGGTAGGGAGAGGAGATGGAGGGAGGAAGTGACAGAGAGACAGGTAGAGAGAGAGAGGAGATGGAGGGAGGAAGTGACAGAGAGACAGGTAGAGAGAGAGAGAAGATGGATGGAGGAAGTGACAGAGAGACAGGTAGAGAGAGGAGATGGAGGGAGGAAGTGACAGAGAGACAGGTAGAGAGAGGAGATGGAGGGAGGAAGTGACAGAGAGACAGGTAGAGAGAGGGAGGAGATGGAGGGAGGAAGTGACAGAGAGACAGGTAGAGAGAGAGAGGAGATGGAGGGAGGAAGTGACAGAGAGACAGGTAGAGAGAGGAGATGGAGGGAGGAAGTGAAAGAGAGACAGGTAGAGAGAGAGAGAGGAGATGGAGGGAGGAAGTGACAGAGAGACAGGTAGAGAGAGAGAGGAGATGGAGGGAGGAAGTGACAGACAGGTAGAGAGAGGAGATGGAGGGAGGAAGTGACAGAGAGACAGGTAGAGAGAGAGAGAGGAGATGGAGGGAGGAAGTGACAGAGAGACAGGTAGAGAGAGAGAGAGGAGATGGAGGGAGGAAGTGACAGAGAGACAGGTAGAGAGAGGGAGGAGATGGAGGGAGAAGTGACAGAGAGACAGGTAGAGAGAGAGAGGAGATGGAGGGAGAAGTGACAGAGAGACAGGTAGAGACAGAGAGGAGATGGAGGGAGGAAGTGACAGAGAGACAGGTAGAGAGAGAGAGGAGATGGAGGGAGAAGTGACAGAGAGACAGGTAGAGAGAGGGAGGAGATGGAGGAAGTGACAGAGAGACAGGTAGAGCGAGGGAGGAGATGGAGGGAGGAAGTGACAGAGAGACAGGTAGAGCGAGGGAGGAGATGGATGGAGGAAGTGAAAGAGAGACAGGTAGAGAGAGGGAGGAGAGGGAGGGAGAAGTGACAGAGAGACAGGTAGAGAGAGGGAGGAGATGGAGGGAGGAAGTGACAGAGAGACAGGTAGAGCGAGGGAGGAGATGGATGGAGGAAGTGAAAGAGAGACAGGTAGAGAGAGGGAGGACATGGATGGAGGAAGTGACAGAGAGACAGGTAGAGAGAGGGAGGAGATGGAGGGAGGAAGTGACAGAGAGACAGGTAGAGAGAGGGAGGAGATGGAGGGAGGAAGTGACAGAGAGACAGGTAGAGAGAGGGAGGAGATGGAGGGAGAAGTGACAGAGAGACAGGTAGAGAGAGAGAGGAGATGGAGGGAGGAAGTGACAGAGACAGATAGAGAGAGGGAGGAGATGGAGGGAGAAGTGACAGAGAGACAGGTAGGGAGAGGAGATGGAGGGAGGAAGTGACAGAGAGACAGGTAGAGAGAGGGAGGAGATGGAGGGAGAAGTGACAGAGAGACAGGTAGAGAGAGAGAGGAGATGGAGGGAGAAGTGACAGAGAGACAGGTGGAGACAGAGAGGAGATGGAGGGAGGAAGTGACAGAGAGACAGGTAGAGAGAGAGAGGAGATGGAGGGAGAAGTGACAGAGAGACAGGTAGAGAGAGGGAGGAGATGGAGGAAGTGACAGAGAGACAGGTAGAGCGAGGGAGGAGATGGAGGGAGGAAGTGACAGAGAGACAGGTAGAGCGAGGGAGGAGATGGATGGAGGAAGTGAAAGAGAGACAGGTAGAGAGAGGGAGGAGAGGGAGGGAGAAGTGACAGAGAGACAGGTAGAGAGAGGGAGGAGATGGAGGGAGGAAGTGACAGAGAGACAGGTAGAGCGAGGGAGGAGATGGATGGAGGAAGTGAAAGAGAGACAGGTAGAGAGAGGGAGGAGATGGATGGAGGAAGTGACAGAGAGACAGGTAGAGAGAGGAGATGGAGGGAGGAAGTGACAGAGAGACAGGTAGAGAGAGGGAGGAGATGGAGGGAGGAAGTGACAGAGAGACAGGTAGAGAGAGGGAGGAGATGGAGGGAGAAGTGACAGAGAGACAGGTAGAGAGAGAGAGGAGATGGAGGGAGGAAGTGACAGAGACAGATAGAGAGAGGGAGGAGATGGAGGGAGAAGTGACAGAGAGACAGGTAGGGAGAGGAGATGGAGGGAGGAAGTGACAGAGAGACAGGTAGAGAGAGGGAGGAGATGGAGGGAGAAGTGACAGAGAGACAGGTAGAGAGAGAGAGGAGATGGAGGGAGGAAGTGACAGAGAGACAGGTAGGGAGAGGAGATGGAGGGAGGAAGTGACAGAGAGACAGGTAGAGAGAGAGAGGAGATGGAGGGAGGAAGTGACAGAGAGACAGGTAGAGAGAGAGAGAAGATGGAGGCAGGAAGTGACAGAGAGACAGGTAGAGAGAGGAGATGGAGGGAGGAAGTGACAGAGAGACAGGTAGAGAGAGGAGATGGAGGGAGGAAGTGACAGAGAGACAGGTAGAGAGAGGGAGGAGATGGAGGGAGGAAGTGACAGAGAGACAGGTAGAGAGAGAGAGGAGATGGAGGGAGGAAGTGACAGAGAGACAGGTAGAGAGAGGAGATGGAGGGAGGAAGTGAAAGAGAGACAGGTAGAGAGAGAGAGAGGAGATGGAGGGAGGAAGTGACAGAGAGACAGGTAGAGAGAGAGAGGAGATGGAGGGATGAAGTGACAGACAGGTAGAGAGAGGAGATGGAGGGAGGAAGTGACAGAGAGACAGGTAGAGAGAGAGAGAGGAGATGGAGGGAGGAAGTGACAGAGAGACAGGTAGAGAGAGAGAGAGGAGATGGAGGGAGGAAGTGACAGAGAGACAGGTAGAGAGAGGGAGGAGATGGAGGGAGGAAGTGAAAGAGAGACAGGTAGAGAGAGGGAGGAGATGGAGGGAGGAAGTGACAGAGAGACAGGTAGAGAGAGGAGATGGAGGGAGGAAGTGACAGAGAGACAGGTAGAGAGAGGGAGGAGATGGAGGGAGGAAGTGACAGAGAGACAGGTAGAGAGAGGAGATGGAGGGAGGAAGTGACAGAGAGACAGGTAGGGAGAGGGAGGAGATGGAGGGAGGAAGTGACAGAGAGACAGGTAGAGAGAGGGAGGAGATGGAGGGAGGAAGTGACAGAGAGACAGGTAGAGAGAGGAGATGGAGGGAGGAAGTGACAGAGAGACAGGTAGAGAGAGGGAGGAGATGGAGGGAGGAAGTGACAGAGAGACAGGTAGAGAGAGGGAGGAGATGGAGGGAGAAGTGACAGAGAGACAGGTAGAGAGAGAGAGGAGATGGAGGGAGGAAGTGACAGAGAGACAGGTAGAGAGAGGAGATGGAGGGAGGAAGTGACAGAGAGACAGGTAGGGAGAGGGAGGAGATGGAGGGAGGAAGTGACAGAGAGACAGGTAGAGAGAGGGAGGAGATGGAGGGAGGAAGTGACAGAGAGACAGGTAGAGAGAGGGAGGAGATGGAGGGAGGAAGTGACAGAGACAGGTAGAGAGAGGGAGGAGATGGAGGGAGAAGTGACAGAGAGACAGGTAGAGAGACAGAGGAGATGGAGGGAGGAAGTGACAGAGACAGGGAGAGAGAGGGAGGAGATGGAGGGAGAAGTGACAGAGAGACAGGTAGGGAGAGGAGATGGAGGGAGGAAGTGACAGAGAGACAGGTAGAGAGAGGGAGGAGATGGAGGGAGAAGTGACAGAGAGACAGGTAGAGAGAGAGAGGAGATGGAGGGAGAAGTGACAGAGAGACAGGTAGAGACAGAGAGGAGATGGAGGGAGGAAGTGACAGAGAGACAGGTAGAGAGAGAGAGGAGATGGAGGGAGAAGTGACAGAGAGACAGGTAGAGAGAGGGAGGAGATGGAGGAAGTGACAGAGAGACAGGTAGAGCGAGGGAGGAGATGGAGGGAGGAAGTGACAGAGAGACAGGTAGAGCGAGGGAGGAGATGGATGGAGGAAGTGAAAGAGAGACAGGTAGAGAGAGGGAGGAGAGGGAGGGAGAAGTGACAGAGAGACAGGTAGAGAGAGGGAGGAGATGGAGGGAGGAAGTGACAGAGAGACAGGTAGAGCGAGGGAGGAGATGGATGGAGGAAGTGAAAGAGAGACAGGTAGAGAGAGGGAGGAGATGGATGGAGGAAGTGACAGAGAGACAGGTAGAGAGAGGGAGGAGATGGAGGGAGGAAGTGACAGAGAGACAGGTAGAGAGAGGGAGGAGATGGAGGGAGGAAGTGACAGAGAGACAGGTAGAGAGAGGGAGGAGATGGAGGGAGAAGTGACAGAGAGACAGGTAGAGAGAGAGAGGAGATGGAGGGAGGAAGTGACAGAGACAGATAGAGAGAGGGAGGAGATGGAGGGAGAAGTGACAGAGAGACAGGTAGGGAGAGGAGATGGAGGGAGGAAGTGACAGAGAGACAGGTAGAGAGAGGGAGGAGATGGAGGGAGAAGTGACAGAGAGACAGGTAGAGAGAGAGAGGAGATGGAGGGAGAAGTGACAGAGAGACAGGTGGAGACAGAGAGGAGATGGAGGGAGGAAGTGACAGAGAGACAGGTAGAGAGAGAGAGGAGATGGAGGGAGAAGTGACAGAGAGACAGGTAGAGAGAGGGAGGAGATGGAGGAAGTGACAGAGAGACAGGTAGAGCGAGGGAGGAGATGGAGGGAGGAAGTGACAGAGAGACAGGTAGAGCGAGGGAGGAGATGGATGGAGGAAGTGAAAGAGAGACAGGTAGAGAGAGGGAGGAGAGGGAGGGAGAAGTGACAGAGAGACAGGTAGAGAGAGGGAGGAGATGGAGGGAGGAAGTGACAGAGAGACAGGTAGAGCGAGGGAGGAGATGGATGGAGGAAGTGAAAGAGAGACAGGTAGAGAGAGGGAGGAGATGGATGGAGGAAGTGACAGAGAGACAGGTAGAGAGAGGAGATGGAGGGAGGAAGTGACAGAGAGACAGGTAGAGAGAGGGAGGAGATGGAGGGAGGAAGTGACAGAGAGACAGGTAGAGAGAGGGAGGAGATGGAGGGAGAAGTGACAGAGAGACAGGTAGAGAGAGAGAGGAGATGGAGGGAGGAAGTGACAGAGACAGATAGAGAGAGGGAGGAGATGGAGGGAGAAGTGACAGAGAGACAGGTAGGGAGAGGAGATGGAGGGAGGAAGTGACAGAGAGACAGGTAGAGAGAGGGAGGAGATGGAGGGAGAAGTGACAGAGAGACAGGTAGAGAGAGAGAGGAGATGGAGGGAGGAAGTGACAGAGAGACAGGTAGGGAGAGGAGATGGAGGGAGGAAGTGACAGAGAGACAGGTAGAGAGAGAGAGGAGATGGAGGGAGGAAGTGACAGAGAGACAGGTAGAGAGAGAGAGAAGATGGAGGGAGGAAGTGACAGAGAGACAGGTAGAGAGAGGAGATGGAGGGAGGAAGTGACAGAGAGACAGGTAGAGAGAGGAGATGGAGGGAGGAAGTGACAGAGAGACAGGTAGAGAGAGGGAGGAGATGGAGGGAGGAAGTGACAGAGAGACAGGTAGAGAGAGAGAGGAGATGGAGGGAGGAAGTGACAGAGAGACAGGTAGAGAGAGAGAGAAGATGGAGGGAGGAAGTGACAGAGAGACAGGTAGAGAGAGGAGATGGAGGGAGGAAGTGACAGAGAGACAGGTAGAGAGAGGAGATGGAGGGAGGAAGTGACAGAGAGACAGGTAGAGAGAGGGAGGAGATGGAGGGAGGAAGTGACAGAGAGACAGGTAGAGAGAGAGAGGAGATGGAGGGAGGAAGTGACAGAGAGACAGGTAGAGAGAGGAGATGGAGGGAGGAAGTGAAAGAGAGACAGGTAGAGAGAGAGAGAGGAGATGGAGGGAGGAAGTGACAGAGAGACAGGTAGAGAGAGAGAGGAGATGGAGGGAGGAAGTGACAGACAGGTAGAGAGAGGAGATGGAGGGAGGAAGTGACAGAGAGACAGGTAGAGAGAGAGAGAGGAGATGGAGGGAGGAAGTGACAGAGAGACAGGTAGAGAGAGAGAGAGGAGATGGAGGGAGGAAGTGACAGAGAGACAGGTAGAGAGAGGGAGGAGATGGAGGGAGGAAGTGAAAGAGAGACAGGTAGAGAGAGGGAGGAGATGGAGGGAGGAAGTGACAGAGAGACAGGTAGAGAGAGGAGATGGAGGGAGGAAGTGACAGAGAGACAGGTAGAGAGAGGGAGGAGATGGAGGGAGGAAGTGACAGAGAGACAGGTAGAGAGAGGAGATGGAGGGAGGAAGTGACAGAGAGACAGGTAGGGAGAGGGAGGAGATGGAGGGAGGAAGTGACAGAGAGACAGGTAGAGAGAGGGAGGAGATGGAGGGAGGAAGTGACAGAGAGACAGGTAGAGAGAGGGAGGAGATGGAGGGAGGAAGTGACAGAGACAGGTAGAGAGAGGGAGGAGATGGAGGGAGAAGTGACAGAGAGACAGGTAGAGAGACAGAGGAGATGGAGGGAGGAAGTGACAGAGACAGGGAGAGAGAGGCAGGAGATGGAGGGAGAAGTGACAGAGAGACAGGTAGGGAGAGGAGATGGAGGGAGGAAGTGACAGAGAGACAGGTAGAGAGAGGGAGGAGATGGAGGGAGAAGTGACAGAGAGACAGGTAGAGAGAGAGAGGAGATGGAGGGAGAAGTGACAGAGAGACAGGTAGAGACAGAGAGGAGATGGAGGGAGGAAGTGACAGAGAGACAGGTAGAGAGAGAGAGGAGATGGAGGGAGAAGTGACAGAGAGACAGGTAGAGAGAGGGAGGAGATGGAGGAAGTGACAGAGAGACAGGTAGAGCGAGGGAGGAGATGGAGGGAGGAAGTGACAGAGAGACAGGTAGAGCGAGGGAGGAGATGGATGGAGGAAGTGAAAGAGAGACAGGTAGAGAGAGGGAGGAGAGGGAGGGAGAAGTGACAGAGAGACAGGTAGAGAGAGGGAGGAGATGGAGGGAGGAAGTGACAGAGAGACAGGTAGGGAGAGGGAGGAGATGGAGGGAGGAAGTGACAGAGAGACAGGTAGAGAGAGGGAGGAGATGGAGGGAGGAAGTGACAGAGAGACAGGTAGAGAGAGGGAGGAGATGGAGGGAGGAAGTGACAGAGACAGGTAGAGAGAGGGAGGAGATGGAGGGAGAAGTGACAGAGAGACAGGTAGAGAGACAGAGGAGATGGAGGGAGGAAGTGACAGAGACAGGGAGAGAGAGGCAGGAGATGGAGGGAGAAGTGACAGAGAGACAGGTAGGGAGAGGAGATGGAGGGAGGAAGTGACAGAGAGACAGGTAGAGAGAGGGAGGAGATGGAGGGAGAAGTGACAGAGAGACAGGTAGAGAGAGAGAGGAGATGGAGGGAGAAGTGACAGAGAGACAGGTAGAGACAGAGAGGAGATGGAGGGAGGAAGTGACAGAGAGACAGGTAGAGAGAGAGAGGAGATGGAGGGAGAAGTGACAGAGAGACAGGTAGAGAGAGGGAGGAGATGGAGGAAGTGACAGAGAGACAGGTAGAGCGAGGGAGGAGATGGAGGGAGGAAGTGACAGAGAGACAGGTAGAGCGAGGGAGGAGATGGATGGAGGAAGTGAAAGAGAGACAGGTAGAGAGAGGGAGGAGAGGGAGGGAGAAGTGACAGAGAGACAGGTAGAGAGAGGGAGGAGATGGAGGGAGGAAGTGACAGAGAGACAGGTAGAGCGAGGGAGGAGATGGATGGAGGAAGTGACAGAGAGACAGGTAGAGAGAGGGAGGAGATGGAGGGAGGAAGTGACAGAGAGACAGGTAGAGAGAGGGAGGAGATGGAGGGAGGAAGTGACAGAGAGACAGGTAGAGAGAGGGAGGAGATGGAGGGAGAAGTGACAGAGAGACAGGTAGAGAGAGAGAGGAGATGGAGGGAGGAAGTGACAGAGACAGATAGAGAGAGGGAGGAGATGGAGGGAGAAGTGACAGAGAGACAGGTAGGGAGAGGAGATGGAGGGAGGAAGTGACAGAGAGACAGGTAGAGAGAGGGAGGAGATGGAGGGAGAAGTGACAGAGAGACAGGTAGAGAGAGAGAGGAGATGGAGGGAGAAGTGACAGAGAGACAGGTGGAGACAGAGAGGAGATGGAGGGAGGAAGTGACAGAGAGACAGGTAGAGAGAGAGAGGAGATGGAGGGAGAAGTGACAGAGAGACAGGTAGAGAGAGGGAGGAGATGGAGGAAGTGACAGAGAGACAGGTAGAGCGAGGGAGGAGATGGAGGGAGGAAGTGACAGAGAGACAGGTAGAGCGAGGGAGGAGATGGATGGAGGAAGTGAAAGAGAGACAGGTAGAGAGAGGGAGGAGAGGGAGGGAGAAGTGACAGAGAGACAGGTAGAGAGAGGGAGGAGATGGAGGGAGGAAGTGACAGAGAGACAGGTAGAGCGAGGGAGGAGATGGATGGAGGAAGTGAAAGAGAGACAGGTAGAGAGAGGGAGGAGATGGATGGAGGAAGTGACAGAGAGACAGGTAGAGAGAGGAGATGGAGGGAGGAAGTGACAGAGAGACAGGTAGAGAGAGGGAGGAGATGGAGGGAGGAAGTGACAGAGAGACAGGTAGAGAGAGGGAGGAGATGGAGGGAGAAGTGACAGAGAGACAGGTAGAGAGAGAGAGGAGATGGAGGGAGGAAGTGACAGAGACAGATAGAGAGAGGGAGGAGATGGAGGGAGAAGTGACAGAGAGACAGGTAGGGAGAGGAGATGGAGGGAGGAAGTGACAGAGAGACAGGTAGAGAGAGGGAGGAGATGGAGGGAGAAGTGACAGAGAGACAGGTAGAGAGAGAGAGGAGATGGAGGGAGGAAGTGACAGAGAGACAGGTAGGGAGAGGAGATGGAGGGAGGAAGTGACAGAGAGACAGGTAGAGAGAGAGAGGAGATGGAGGGAGGAAGTGACAGAGAGACAGGTAGAGAGAGAGAGAAGATGGAGGGAGGAAGTGACAGAGAGACAGGTAGAGAGAGGAGATGGAGGGAGGAAGTGACAGAGAGACAGGTAGAGAGAGGAGATGGAGGGAGGAAGTGACAGAGAGACAGGTAGAGAGAGGGAGGAGATGGAGGGAGGAAGTGACAGAGAGACAGGTAGAGAGAGAGAGGAGATGGAGGGAGGAAGTGACAGAGAGACAGGTAGAGAGAGGAGATGGAGGGAGGAAGTGAAAGAGAGACAGGTAGAGAGAGAGAGAGGAGATGGAGGGAGGAAGTGACAGAGAGACAGGTAGAGAGAGAGAGGAGATGGAGGGAGGAAGTGACAGACAGGTAGAGAGAGGAGATGGAGGGAGGAAGTGACAGAGAGACAGGTAGAGAGAGAGAGAGGAGATGGAGGGAGGAAGTGACAGAGAGACAGGTAGAGAGAGAGAGAGGAGATGGAGGGAGGAAGTGACAGAGAGACAGGTAGAGAGAGGGAGGAGATGGAGGGAGGAAGTGAAAGAGAGACAGGTAGAGAGAGGGAGGAGATGGAGGGAGGAAGTGACAGAGAGACAGGTAGAGAGAGGAGATGGAGGGAGGAAGTGACAGAGAGACAGGTAGAGAGAGGGAGGAGATGGAGGGAGGAAGTGACAGAGAGACAGGTAGAGAGAGGAGATGGAGGGAGGAAGTGACAGAGAGACAGGTAGGGAGAGGGAGGAGATGGAGGGAGGAAGTGACAGAGAGACAGGTAGAGAGAGGGAGGAGATGGAGGGAGGAAGTGACAGAGAGACAGGTAGAGAGAGGAGATGGAGGGAGGAAGTGACAGAGAGACAGGTAGAGAGAGGGAGGAGATGGAGGGAGGAAGTGACAGAGAGACAGGTAGAGAGAGGGAGGAGATGGAGGGAGAAGTGACAGAGAGACAGGTAGAGAGAGAGAGGAGATGGAGGGAGGAAGTGACAGAGAGACAGGTAGAGAGAGGAGATGGAGGGAGGAAGTGACAGAGAGACAGGTAGGGAGAGGGAGGAGATGGAGGGAGGAAGTGACAGAGAGACAGGTAGAGAGAGGGAGGAGATGGAGGGAGGAAGTGACAGAGAGACAGGTAGAGAGAGGGAGGAGATGGAGGGAGGAAGTGACAGAGACAGGTAGAGAGAGGGAGGAGATGGAGGGAGAAGTGACAGAGAGACAGGTAGAGAGACAGAGGAGATGGAGGGAGGAAGTGACAGAGACAGGGAGAGAGAGGGAGGAGATGGAGGGAGAAGTGACAGAGAGACAGGTAGGGAGAGGAGATGGAGGGAGGAAGTGACAGAGAGACAGGTAGAGAGAGGGAGGAGATGGAGGGAGAAGTGACAGAGAGACAGGTAGAGAGAGAGAGGAGATGGAGGGAGAAGTGACAGAGAGACAGGTAGAGACAGAGAGGAGATGGAGGGAGGAAGTGACAGAGAGACAGGTAGAGAGAGAGAGGAGATGGAGGGAGAAGTGACAGAGAGACAGGTAGAGAGAGGGAGGAGATGGAGGAAGTGACAGAGAGACAGGTAGAGCGAGGGAGGAGATGGAGGGAGGAAGTGACAGAGAGACAGGTAGAGCGAGGGAGGAGATGGATGGAGGAAGTGAAAGAGAGACAGGTAGAGAGAGGGAGGAGAGGGAGGGAGAAGTGACAGAGAGACAGGTAGAGAGAGGGAGGAGATGGAGGGAGGAAGTGACAGAGAGACAGGTAGAGCGAGGGAGGAGATGGATGGAGGAAGTGAAAGAGAGACAGGTAGAGAGAGGGAGGAGATGGATGGAGGAAGTGACAGAGAGACAGGTAGAGAGAGGGAGGAGATGGAGGGAGGAAGTGACAGAGAGACAGGTAGAGAGAGGGAGGAGATGGAGGGAGGAAGTGACAGAGAGACAGGTAGAGAGAGGGAGGAGATGGAGGGAGAAGTGACAGAGAGACAGGTAGAGAGAGAGAGGAGATGGAGGGAGGAAGTGACAGAGACAGATAGAGAGAGGGAGGAGATGGAGGGAGAAGTGACAGAGAGACAGGTAGGGAGAGGAGATGGAGGGAGGAAGTGACAGAGAGACAGGTAGAGAGAGGGAGGAGATGGAGGGAGAAGTGACAGAGAGACAGGTAGAGAGAGAGAGGAGATGGAGGGAGAAGTGACAGAGAGACAGGTGGAGACAGAGAGGAGATGGAGGGAGGAAGTGACAGAGAGACAGGTAGAGAGAGAGAGGAGATGGAGGGAGAAGTGACAGAGAGACAGGTAGAGAGAGGGAGGAGATGGAGGAAGTGACAGAGAGACAGGTAGAGCGAGGGAGGAGATGGAGGGAGGAAGTGACAGAGAGACAGGTAGAGCGAGGGAGGAGATGGATGGAGGAAGTGAAAGAGAGACAGGTAGAGAGAGGGAGGAGAGGGAGGGAGAAGTGACAGAGAGACAGGTAGAGAGAGGGAGGAGATGGAGGGAGGAAGTGACAGAGAGACAGGTAGAGCGAGGGAGGAGATGGATGGAGGAAGTGAAAGAGAGACAGGTAGAGAGAGGGAGGAGATGGATGGAGGAAGTGACAGAGAGACAGGTAGAGAGAGGAGATGGAGGGAGGAAGTGACAGAGAGACAGGTAGAGAGAGGGAGGAGATGGAGGGAGGAAGTGACAGAGAGACAGGTAGAGAGAGGGAGGAGATGGAGGGAGAAGTGACAGAGAGACAGGTAGAGAGAGAGAGGAGATGGAGGGAGGAAGTGACAGAGACAGATAGAGAGAGGGAGGAGATGGAGGGAGAAGTGACAGAGAGACAGGTAGGGAGAGGAGATGGAGGGAGGAAGTGACAGAGAGACAGGTAGAGAGAGGGAGGAGATGGAGGGAGAAGTGACAGAGAGACAGGTAGAGAGAGAGAGGAGATGGAGGGAGGAAGTGACAGAGAGACAGGTAGGGAGAGGAGATGGAGGGAGGAAGTGACAGAGAGACAGGTAGAGAGAGAGAGGAGATGGAGGGAGGAAGTGACAGAGAGACAGGTAGAGAGAGAGAGAAGATGGAGGGAGGAAGTGACAGAGAGACAGGTAGAGAGAGGAGATGGAGGGAGGAAGTGACAGAGAGACAGGTAGAGAGAGGAGATGGAGGGAGGAAGTGACAGAGAGACAGGTAGAGAGAGGGAGGAGATGGAGGGAGGAAGTGACAGAGAGACAGGTAGAGAGAGAGAGGAGATGGAGGGAGGAAGTGACAGAGAGACAGGTAGAGAGAGGAGATGGAGGGAGGAAGTGAAAGAGAGACAGGTAGAGAGAGAGAGAGGAGATGGAGGGAGGAAGTGACAGAGAGACAGGTAGAGAGAGAGAGGAGATGGAGGGAGGAAGTGACAGACAGGTAGAGAGAGGAGATGGAGGGAGGAAGTGACAGAGAGACAGGTAGAGAGAGAGAGAGGAGATGGAGGGAGGAAGTGACAGAGAGACAGGTAGAGAGAGAGAGAGGAGATGGAGGGAGGAAGTGACAGAGAGACAGGTAGAGAGAGGGAGGAGATGGAGGGAGGAAGTGAAAGAGAGACAGGTAGAGAGAGGGAGGAGATGGAGGGAGGAAGTGACAGAGAGACAGGTAGAGAGAGGAGATGGAGGGAGGAAGTGACAGAGACAGGTAGAGAGAGGGAGGAGATGGAGGGAGGAAGTGACAGAGAGACAGGTAGAGAGAGGAGATGGAGGGAGGAAGTGACAGAGAGACAGGTAGGGAGAGGGAGGAGATGGAGGGAGGAAGTGACAGAGAGACAGGTAGAGAGAGGGAGGAGATGGAGGGAGGAAGTGACAGAGAGACAGGTAGAGAGAGGAGATGGAGGGAGGAAGTGACAGAGAGACAGGTAGAGAGAGGGAGGAGATGGAGGGAGGAAGTGACAGAGAGACAGGTAGAGAGAGGGAGGAGATGGAGGGAGAAGTGACAGAGAGACAGGTAGAGAGAGAGAGGAGATGGAGGGAGGAAGTGACAGAGACAGATAGAGAGAGGGAGGAGATGGAGGGAGAAGTGACAGAGAGACAGGTAGGGAGAGGAGATGGAGGGAGGAAGTGACAGAGAGACAGGCAGAGAGAGGGAGGAGATGGAGGGAGAAGTGACAGAGAGACAGGTAGAGAGAGAGAGGAGATGGAGGGAGAAGTGACAGAGAGACAGGTAGAGACAGAGAGGAGATGGAGGGAGGAAGTGACAGAGAGACAGGTAGAGAGAGAGAGGAGATGGAGGGAGAAGTGACAGAGGGACAGGTAGAGAGAGGGAGGAGATGGAGGAAGTGACAGAGAGACAGGTAGAGCGAGGGAGGAGATGGAGGGAGGAAGTGACAGAGAGACAGGTAGAGCGAGGGAGGAGATGGATGGAGGAAGTGAAAGAGAGACAGGTAGAGAGAGGGAGGAGAGGGAGGGAGAAGTGACAGAGAGACAGGTAGAGAGAGGGAGGAGATGGAGGGAGGAAGTGACAGAGAGACAGGTAGAGCGAGGGAGGAGATGGATGGAGGAAGTGAAAGAGAGACAGGTAGAGAGAGGGAGGAGATGGATAGAGGAAGTGACAGAGAGACAGGTAGAGAGAGGAGATGGAGGGAGGAAGTGACAGAGAGACAGGTAGAGAGAGGGAGGAGATGGAGGGAGGAAGTGACAGAGAGACAGGTAGAGAGAGGGAGGAGATGGAGGGAGAAGTGACAGAGAGACAGGTAGAGAGAGAGAGGAGATGGAGGGAGGAAGTGACAGAGACAGATAGAGAGAGGGAGGAGATGGAGGGAGAAGTGACAGAGAGACAGGTAGGGAGAGGAGATGGAGGGAGGAAGTGACAGAGAGACAGGTAGAGAGAGGGAGGAGATGGAGGGAGAAGTGACAGAGAGACAGGTAGAGAGAGATAGGAGATGGAGGGAGGAAGTGACAGAGAGACAGGTAGGGAGAGGAGATGGAGGGAGGAAGTGACAGAGAGACAGGTAGAGAGAGAGAGGAGATGGAGGGAGGAAGTGACAGAGAGACAGGTAGAGAGAGAGAGAAGATGGAGGGAGGAAGTGACAGAGAGACAGGTAGAGAGAGGAGATGGAGGGAGGAAGTGACAGAGAGACAGGTAGAGAGAGGAGATGGAGGGAGGAAGTGACAGAGAGACAGGTAGAGAGAGGGAGGAGATGGAGGGAGGAAGTGACAGAGAGACAGGTAGAGAGAGAGAGGAGATGGAGGGAGGAAGTGACAGAGAGAGAGGTAGAGAGAGGAGATGGAGGGAGGAAGTGAAAGAGAGACAGGTAGAGAGAGAGAGAGGAGATGGAGGGAGGAAGTGACAGAGAGACAGGTAGAGAGAGAGAGGAGATGGAGGGAGGAAGTGACAGACAGGTAGAGAGAGGAGATGGAGGGAGGAAGTGACAGAGAGACAGGTAGAGAGAGAGAGAGGAGATGGAGGGAGGAAGTGACAGAGAGACAGGTAGAGAGAGAGAGAGGAGATGGAGGGAGGAAGTGACAGAGAGACAGGTAGAGAGAGGGAGGAGATGGAGGGAGGAAGTGAAAGAGAGACAGGTAGAGAGAGGGAGGAGATGGAGGGAGGAAGTGACAGAGAGACAGGTAGAGAGAGGAGATGGAGGGAGGAAGTGACAGAGAGACAGGTAGAGAGAGGGAGGAGATGGAGGGAGGAAGTGACAGAGAGACAGGTAGAGAGAGGAGATGGAGGGAGGAAGTGACAGAGAGACAGGTAGGGAGAGGGAGGAGATGGAGGGAGGAAGTGACAGAGAGACAGGTAGAGAGAGGGAGGAGATGGAGGGAGGAAGTGACAGAGAGACAGGTAGAGAGAGGGAGGAGATGGAGGGAGGAAGTGACAGAGAGACAGGTAGAGAGAGGGAGGAGATGGAGGGAGGAAGTGGCAGAGAGACAGGTAGAGAGAGAGGAGATGGAGGGAGGAAGTGACAGAGAGACAGGTAGAGAGAGAGAGGAGATGGAGGGAGGAAGTGACAGAGAGACAGGTAGAGAGAGAGAGGAGATGGAGGGAGGAAGTGACAGAGACACACACTGGCGGAGAAATATATGGAGAGATAGAAAGAGACACAGACAGACAGATACAAAGAGAGAGAGAGGGGGGGGGGGGGAGAGAGACTGGGACAATGACACAGGAGAAAACACAAGGGACAGACAGAGAACTTTCATGGTGCCATGAAGCACTGCTTTCCACCACCCGTGGACAGCAGGCCACACATGAAATCAGCGCTATGATAATTGGGAGCAGCAGACGTTTGTCCAAAGGCTGTTCCCCCAACTCTGGTAACATTATCACGTGTGCCCCATCCCACCCACCCCCCACTCCTAATCCCCCACACCCACCCCTAATCCCACACCCACCCCATCCCTAATCCCACACCCCCCACCCCCTAATCCCCCACCCCCCACCCCACCCCACCCCACCCCTAATCCCCCATCCCTAATCCCTCACCCACCCCATCCCTAATCCCCCACCCCCCACCCCTAATCCCCACCCCCACCCCTAATCCCCACTCCCAACCCCTAATCCCCCACCCCACACCCCTAATCCCCCACCCCCACCCCTAATCCTCCACCCCACACCCCTAATCCCCCACCCACACCCCTAATCCCCCACCCACACCCCTAATCCCCCACCCCACACCCCTAATCCCCCACCCCTAATCCCCCGCCCCCACCATTAATCCCTCACCCCTAATCCCCCACCCCCCACCCCTAATCCCCCACCCACCCCATCCCTAAACCCCCACCCCCCACCACTAATCCTCCGCTCCCCACCCCTAATCCCCAACCCCCACCCCTAATCCCCCACCCCCCACCACTAATCCTCCACCCCCACCCCTAATCCCCCACTCCCCACCCCTAATCCCCCAACCCCCACCCCTAATCCCCACTCCTCACCCCTAATCCCCCACCCCCCACCCCCTAATCCCCACTCCCCACCCCTAATCCCCCACCCCCCCACCCCTAATCCCCCACCCCCCACCCCCCACCTCCTCTCTTTCCCCCCTAATGAAGAGCACCCAAGACCAAGAAGAACAGCCCCGAAGCGAAGGTGAACAGCCTCTCTCTCTCTCCCTCTCTCTCTCTGTTTGTCTCTCTCTCTGTCTGTCTCTCTCTCTCCTCTCTCTCTCTCTCTCTCTCTCTCTGTCTGTCTCTCTCTCTCCCTCTCTCTCTCTCTGTCTGTCTCTCTCTCTCTCTCTCCCTCCCTCTCTCTCCCTCCCTCCCTCTCTCCCCCTCTCTCTCTCTCTCTCTCTCTCTCTCTCTCTATGTCGTATTTTCTTGGATGGGGGAGGGGGACGGGTGTGTGTGTGTGTGTATGTAGGGGTAGAGGGGGCGTGAGGGGGGGGGGGGTGGAGTTGTTACGTGTCTTTAAGGCATAAGCTTATGTTTCAGAAAAAAAGGGGGGGGGAGACAGAGAGAGAGAATCTGTACACTAAACAAAGCTCCCCCGAAACATGCGCAAAGAAAACTCTTCAGCCTTATTCACGTCCTTCACGCACACACACACACACACACACACACACAGAGGAAAAAAGGGGGAAAAAAGTGCAGTGTCTGTAAACATACAGCAGAAGAAACTATTTCGCTCCGTGGACAAACTTTGACGCTGCTCATGTTTGCAAACTGCTGCAATAAAAAGTTCCGCTTCCTGTCTTTCTGTAAAACTGGCTGCAAGAAGGCGCGCGAATACCCCATGACTGACAACATTGTCGGGTTTGCTGACGGTGGACATTTTGTGTTTGTTTCGTTTCAAGCGTTTTGCCTTTTACGTATCTTTTACTTCAATATATATATATATTAGGAATATTTAAAACATGATAACTTTAGATGTAGTCATGTAAGAAGTAGCCATAGTAGAAGACGTCATGTAAGGTCAGAAAGATGACGTAAAAAAATAGCATTACGTCATCTGTTATAAGTGTAGTCTGTGACCAAGCTGCTGGGTGGCAGCGAAATTTTTTTTTTTTTTTTTTTTTTTTTTTTTTTTTAACAAAACAGGTGTTGGTTTTCAACTTTGTTTTATTTTTATTTTTTTATTATTATTATTATTATATATATATATATATATATATATATATATATATATATATATGCGGACTGATTCATATGCGCTACGCCACATCTACTGTGGGATAAACTATATATTAAAAAAAAATTAGATGGGGTTGGGGCGGCGGGGCAAAAGCGTGACCGATGGATAAAGACTAAGTGCTGGTTAAGCCGGCTTTGAGAGTCTCCTCTATGTCTGTGTGAAACATTCCAATGCTGACAGCGCATGGTAGGACAAAAGAGGCTTATTTCCTGTTTTGGTTTTGGTTTTTCTTCTTCTTTTTTTATTTGCTTGTTTGTTTGTTGTTGTTGTTTTGGAGGGTGTTGTGTTTTTTTTTTTGGTGCGCAAGCCAGCTTCATGTGCATGAAAACACTGATGTCAAGTACTCGAGAGCTAAAAAGAGTCCGTGATCCTCAACAGTCTCGCAAAGGATATGGAAACTTCTACACAGGCTGCCTACAATATGCCACACAGAAACGTTGAGACAAAGTGCTCCGCAGCTGACAAACCCAGACCTTAATACAGGCTGGTGTGTGTGTCCAGAGAGAGAGGGGGGGGGGGGACTAACTCTCAATACTGAGAGACCTTCCTCTTTGGCTTCTTCTTCTAGGGTCCTTTTTAAGCAACGGTTGGAAATTCTGAAGGTTGTGCCTCTCTCTCTGTGTGTGTGTGTGTGTGTGTGTGTGTGTGTGGTTGACTTCAGACGTCTTTGGGGTAAACACCATCACGTGATTCATTGCCACAAGATGAAGATAATCAAGCATATATTCAAGCTGTATACATCTGACAAGGCCACAATTCAATCAAGTATTACAACATTCGTGTTTTGGTAGGTGTTCAAGTTGTGATCATCGCTATGGGTTTCATCTTCAATTACACCACACATTTTATATTTCCTGTTAGCGCGTGTAGTAGACCCTGTTTTCTATTTCCATGGCGTGTGCATTGATTCTTAATCCAGCAAAAAATGCTTCTCTTGTGATGAACGTTTGCGCAGTCAGTTCGATGTAGTTCAGATTTGTATACACTGAGCAAGAACTTTATAGTAAAATTTGGCCAGTCAAGTTAATTGTGTCTTTTGCCCAAGAACTAAAGATATCCCTTTTTTTCTTTTTTTTTTCATTGCGAACATCACCCAGAAAAGTGTGTTGTTTTGATGATTTTCTTAAAGCACACGAAAAGAAACAGTATCCAAATAATAATTATTGCTTGCTTTAGGTACGAATCATCTTTCAAGTCTGTGTGTGTGTGTGTGTGTGTGTGTGTGTGTGTGTGTGTGTGTGTGTGTGTGTGCTTGCATGCGTGAGTGCGTGCGTGCGTGTGAGTATGTATTTGTGTAGAGGTATGCTACTTAAACGCGAGTGCACGAATTTGTGCTGTACGATTAATTTCTATAAGATTCTCTCTCTCTCTCTCTCTCTCTCTCTCTCTCTCTCTCTCTCTCTATATATATATATATATATATATATATATATATATATCTCGCTCCCTTTCTCTCTCTCTCTCTCTCTCTCTTTCTCTCTATCTATCTGTCTGTCTAACCCGCTTCCTTGCTATCTCTCTTTCCCTCTTTCTCTCTTTTCCTTTCTCTCTCTCTCTCTCTCTCTTTCAGTTCCCCCCCCACTCCTTCCCTCTCCATTCGGTATTCTGTCTGGAGGTGTTCCCCAAAACACAAGTGTTCCCATCAGGTTACGGACAGCATTCCCTGAAGTCCTTTTTACATTACAGGCTGAAAAAACTTCGATTGGTTCTGACGCGGAAAATCCCTGTGAGAGTATTTGGTGAACAGCATCGGTCCACCCACAGACATAGACAGCTTTTGGGGTGAAAGGAAATGGTGTCCGCCATGTCTTGCGTGCTGGCGACACCTATAACCTCTTTTTAGGAGGGGGTTGGGGGGAGGGGGATGAACGTGGATGTCTGGAGTTGTCTTTCTTCATTGTGTTGATAAGATGTTTGATCGCAAGTTGGTCAGAAGAAGAAATAGTGTGTGTGTGTGTGTGTGTGTGTGTGTGTGTGTGTGTGTGTGTGTGTGTGTGTGTGTGTTCGTGTGGTTATATGTTTTGGATAGATAGATAGATATGAGTGTGTTTGTGTGTTAACAGACATTGCACTAACTGCCAAATTTCACCTTTGTATCCAAACACAGTAATCCTACTTCTATCGAAACTGACCATGAATCAGTTGGTCAGTGTAGTTGTATCTTCAATGTCTGCTGTCTTCTGTGAGGGCAGATCTACATTGTCAATAAGATCAACAGCTTTTTGTTCACATTTTTGTAAAGGTCAGCCGTACATCTAGCCTTATATTGATCTTTCTCAATGACTGACTTTGCTAGCTCGTTTATGAATCTAAAGGAAATAGACCAGGAAAGAGAGAGAGAAAGAGAAAAGGCCAGAATTCATACCCTGATGAAACAAGGCCTCCCCCCCCACCCCCCTAATATATAGATAGATAGATATTTAGATATATATATACACACACACACACACACATATATATATATATATATAGAGAGAGAGAGAGAGAGAGAGACGGACACGGACACGGACATTGTTTATTACCATTGACAATACTAACCTTTGGCGAGGGGGACAATGTATGAACAAAAGAATAATGTCGGTTTACAGAGAAATTGACAAACATCAACAGCAACAATAACATCAACAAAATCATAAAATACAACATCTTGTTAAGATTAAAAAGGAAAATAGAAAAAAAGCTCACACACACACACACACACACACACACACACACACACACACACACACATATATATATATATATATATATATATATATATATATATATATATATTATATAAAGAGAGAGAAAAAATATATATTATATAAAGAGAGAGAAAAAATATATATATACATTTATATATAACACAAAACACACACACACACGCGCGCGCGCGCGCGCGCGCATCCCCCCACTCCCCTACACCACCCCATACCCGCCACCCACACACACACACACACACGCACGCACACACACACACACACACACACACACACGCACGCACACACACACACACGCACGCACACACACACACACACACACACACACACACACACACACACACACACACGCACGCACACACACACACACACACACACACACACACACACACACACACACACACACACACACACACACACATGCTGTGGTACTCCTCATCCCTCTTCAAAATTGTCCCCCTTTTGAAGCCCTCTTAGGTGGAGAGATGAAAATCGGCCAACCCACCTTACCTCTCCCTTCTTTTGGCCCATCCAGCATCCATGCTGAACCCACAGCCCGAGATACTGTCAGCAAGGACAGGGTGTGTCACCATGCCAACATCCATGCTGAACCCATAGCCCGAGATCCTGTCAGCAAGCACAGGGTGTGTCACCATGCCAACATCCATGCTGAACCCACAGCCCGAGATCCTGTCAGCAAGCACAGGGTGTGTCACCATGCCAACATCCATGCTGAACCCACAGCCCGAGATCCTGTCAGCAAGCACAGGGTGTGTCACCATGCCAACATCCATGCTGAACCCACAGCCCGAGATACTGTCAGCAAGGGCAGGGTGTGTCACCATGCCAACATCCATGCTGAACCCATAGCCCGAGATCCTGTCAGCAAGGACAGGGTGTGTCACCATGCCAACATCCATGCTGAACCCACAGCCCGAGATCCTGTCAGCAAGCACAGGGTGTGTCACCATGCCAACATCCATGCTGAACCCACAGCCCGAGATACTGTCAGCAAGGACAGGGTGTGTCACCATGCCAACATCCATGCTGAACCCACAGCCCGAGATACTGTCAGCAAGGGCAGGGTGTGTCACCATGCGAACATCCATGCTGAACCCACAGCCCGAGATACTGTCAGCAAGGACAGGGTGTGTCATCATGCCAACATCCATGCTGAACCCACAGCCCGAGATACTGTCAGCAAGGACAGGGTGTGTCACCATGCCAACATCCATGCTGAACCCACAGCCCGAGATACTGTCAGCAAGCACAGGGTGTGTCAGCATGCCAACATCCATGCTGAACCCACAGCCCGAGATCCTGTCAGCAAGCACAGGGTGTGTCACCATGCCAACATCCATGCTGAACCCACAGCCCGAGATCCTGTCAGCAAGCACAGGGTGTGTCACCATGCCAACATCCATGCTGAACCCACAGCCCGAGATCCTGTCAGCAAGCACAGGGTGTGTGACCATGCCAACGTCCATGCTGAACCCACAGCCCGAGATCCTGTCAGCAAGCACAGGGTGTGTGACCATGCCAACATCCATGCTGAACCCACAGCCCGAGATCCTGTCAGCAAGCACAGGGTGTGTCACCATGCCAACATCCAAACAATCACCCATCCCTCTGCATTTGAACCTGGTGACTACGTCCCGGTGAACTATTCCACGAGAAGACAGATTGTGGAGCAACTGTAACCGTCTAGGAAGGTGAATCCCATCGTTCGTTTATTCATTTATAGTCTGTTCATCTGCTTGGCAGATGTGGTGTAGCGTATATGGATTTGTCCGAACGCAGTGACGCCTCCTTGAGCTACTGAAACTGAAACTAATCTAAGACGATGATATTAGACTGAAAATAAATGATGTTATCATTATTATTATTAGCATTATTTGTATTAGTATTTTTTTCTACCACAATGGTGATTATCATTATCATTGATTAGAAATCATCATTTGTGAAAATCAATGGCAGGGGAAGAAATATTCAACTGAAAAGGGGGCGGTTGAGGTGGAGGGGTGTGGGGGGGTAGGGAGGGGGGGCGAGGAGGAGGGGATTGTGAATGTTGAATGTGGAAAAGGTAGAGTACAAAATGTAAAATGGAGAGGGTGGATGTCAGTGACTGGAGAAAAAAAACAACATAATACTGGAAGAGTGTGTGTGAGATGGGGGATGTGGGAAACGGGATTAGGACAGAAAATTAATCAATAGTCAGATATTGTATGCAATACTTCTATAGATTATCATTTGAAAAAAGGATGATGAGGGGACCTACAATAAACAACCAACTGGACTATTTAACACATAACTCGCTGACTTTAAAGAACATTTTGAAATATAGAACTTTTCCCAAAACAAATTCTATTCTATTCTATTCTATTATGTTATGCTATATTCACACACACACACACACACACACACACACACACACACACACGAATCCCATCTTCTTGATCACTGCATTAAATATAAAGCCTTAAGGGAACAATTTATAAAATATATTCAAAATTCGAATAACACAAGAAATATTCCCATTCAGTTGATGCTAACAAATGACGTATATATACAAACAAGATTAGGAAGAAAAAAAAGTTTATGAACGCTGTCCCAATTTGTGACGTATATTAATTATTCATTTACCGCTCCGCTTGTGTGTCTTCTAAACCTGAAGGTTTCATGACATAGAATTTTATTCCATTCCGTTCTATTGTATTATATTATATTCACACACACACACACACACACACACACACACACACACACACACACACACACACCACACGATCAAAGGTTTCCACCCACGCATCACTGACTCCAATACCGTCAACAGTCAGTCAAGACCGGAACTTGGGTTGTTGCCACCACTCTTCAACGACTGACGTCATCCAGTCGGTTCTCGTTTCCACATCTCATGTATGGGGTTTTGGGGGGGGTGTTTTTTTTGTTTTGTTTTGGTTTGGTTTGTTTTTTTTTGTCCTGTAGGATTTTGTGCACTACAGAATCGATATGCTTTTTACAGATGGTAAAGCTCTGCCAGGGATTCAATGATTGTTCAGCTGGAATATGACGGGAAGTATGTGGACTTTGGAAGAGATTGAGAAAGGTTATTGATAAACGAAAGATGAAGATGATGGAGGAAAGAGATTAAACAAAAAAGAGGCTCTGACGAAAAGAGAGAGAGGGGGACAGAGAGGGAGAGAAAGAGGGAGAGGGGGAGAGAGAGAGGGGGAGAAAGATAGAGAGAAAGAGAGGGGGAGAGAGAGGGAGGAGAAACAGAGAGAGAGAGAGAGGAAGATGGAGGTTTTTATCTCAAAATTCTCTGTTTCTCTCTGTGTCCCTGTAG